>NW_010413440.1:83804-87441 GCF_000710305.1 Buceros rhinoceros silvestris
GCAGGAGTCCAGCTTTCAGGCCAGCAGTTAATCTTAATCCACCCTGTACCTAGGTAGAAACATTCCAGCTTTTATTCTCAGCATTGTAAATATGCACATTATTAGCCCAAAGTTGTCCTGCATTAGGCTTTAAATCATAGCTTCTCTTTGTGCCTGTCTTGGCTAACATTTCAAGCTATTTGCTCTGAACTTTTTTCTTCCCCTTGCTGGTACTTGTACATTATGATCAAGTTATTTAATTTTCCCCAAGTAGATGAATCTTAATAAAACCTTGTCTATAGGTCCATATTTTAGGGATATAGTCACATTTATTTATGCTCTTTTCTGAATAATTTCCAACTATACAGCATCTTTTCTCTCTTAAAATGGACAAGAGAACTGGACATGGTGCCCAGCAACTGCCTCACCAATACAATTCCCAGCATCAAAGCTTCCCATTGACCCTTGAAGGGCTCTGGTTGTGCCTGTCCCCCCAGCTGCTGCTCTGCCCGTGTAGCTCATGCCTACTCAGCTACTTGCAACACCTCCAACTTCTTTTCAATTATCTACTTCCACCTCAAGTTTAGCCTACACTCTTCGATCTTGTAAAGCGCACTTTTATACCTAGTACCAAAGCACAAGAACGTGCATTTACCTGTAAAAATTCCAGATGCCACTTCCAAGCTCAGAGCTATACAGGGCTTGCTGCTGCAGGAGATTGCCAAAGCCAAGCAGCAGATTTTACACTGGTCCCCTGATACACTGTGCAAGATAACTGAAGGCTTTGGCACAGAGAGGAGAAAGATACAGCAGGTGTTAGAGGAGCAATGTCTATTTAATATCTTACCGTTTAAAAATAGCATTTTACTGGTCACTAGTGTTACAGGGGAACTGCACCAGGTGGAAGTGAGAATTGCACGGGGTTTGGGGAGCTTTTACCATTGCCTGGGTGGCAGGAGCATAGCTCAACAGCAATCAGGCAGTGAACTGTACAGAAGAAGAAAAGGGGACTCTGGGTCTCAGGAGAAAGAGAGGCTGCCATCATACCTTAGGAGCGGGAATGCTGCAAAAGCCAAGTAGAGGGCCATGAGGCTATACGAGGGCAGATAACCATCAGAACAGACGGAGCTCCGTGACAGCACAGCAGCTAGTGCGTGGGAGAGAGGGGGAAAGGGAGTAGCACAGGCGTGTTATGAGGCTGTGGGGAAGATGCAGCTGTCAACCCCAGCCCTGCAGACAGGCATGAGCAGGCTCAGCAGTGGAGACACACACAGAGTTTGGGTTTAGCCAGGCTGAGAAGAGCAGGCAGCCATCCATTGTGGAGGCCACATGCATGCATGAGGCTGGCTGGCAGAGGGAGGGAAGGGGTGCACTTCAGGGCATTCCCTGCCTCATATGGATGACCTGGATGCAAACCAACATAGCAACCCATAACCCAGAGGAGAGGAGAACTGAGGGCAGGATCTCACGCTTGTGCAGCAAAGGGGCAGGCTGATGGCATGAAACCCAGCCAGGAAAGCAGGAGAGCTGCATGGAACAGCATCCATCAGGAGCAGCTCTGGCACTTTATTCCTATACAGCAGCCTTGCGGGGCACAAAAAGCAGCTGTGGCATGGGCCACCTGGCAAATGCTGCCACCACCTGCAGTCAAGCCCTGAAATTCTTTTTCTTCCATATTCACCTGCTGAGGGGCTCAGACTGGCAGTGTGACTTCCTGGCATGCAAGGTACCCAGCAGCACAGGCAGCCTTCTGGAGATGTAACCTCCCTGCCCGCCCAGCTCTCCCCAAGCAGCATCTTCCTCTATTTGCTCCCAAGCATGCTCCTCACACAGATTTGTTTCTTGCAATCTCAGTACAGCTGACAGAGCATCTCAGTCTGTGGATCACACCAGCAGTGTGAACAGTGTCCCAAGCCTGCCTGGCTCCTTCCCACACCAACCCCGGAGGCCCCATATCCTCCCAAGCTTTCTTGTCACACCTCACGGCAGGCACAATACACCCCCAGCACACTACTTTCGTGCCACTGCTACCTTGGGTATCCAGAGACAGCCCTCTCCACACACATGCTCATGGAAACCAATGCCCTTCTCCTGTAAGGGGATAGAAACGCAGTTTCAATGTCCTAAGTGTGAGCAAAAGCAGACAGTGCTGCAAGGCACCAGTGCTCAGCAGGCTGGGCAAGAGGCAGTTCTTGCCAACAGTCTTGGTCATCATTGCCTGGCATACCCGCCTAAATGCAAAGCCTCAACAGATACATATTTTTGCTGCTATGCATGTACACCCCTATGGCTGGAGTCTCCTACCGATCTAAGGACTGTCCCTGTTCCCAGGTTCCTGTTCCATGCAGTAGGTAGTACAGAATGGTTTAGACCCACAGCTTTCCTGGGTGAGTATGTGCCAGGGCAGCACCTAGGAGCAGTTATACGAGATCAAAGGTTTCCAGAAGGACGTTTGGCAGTTGGTACAACTGTTACTTCATCAGACACCTAAGCAATTTCTTAGCTAGTGTCCCACTCTCTCCCCCCACCCTCTCCAAGCATTAGTCTCCAAACAAATCCCAGAGCTGAATCAGTTTCCTCCATTTAGAGGCTCCACTCAAATTGTTTCTAGGATTCCCATCTTCCTCTCCTTCCTTTTACTTTACAAATATATAAATAGTCACATCGTCATACGAGACAAGTAGAGACTGACTCTTACGGGCAAAAAACAGATGTTTCCCAATCTTCCCTAACAAAGTAATATTTTATATATGGCTCTTCAATGGATTTATAGCCAATGAAGGGATGTTACTACATTAGCTCATGGAGGGGGTGGGTGATAAAAACTGGGAAGGAAGAGCCAGACAAGGAAAAAAGAAGCTATCCAGAGCGCTGCAACTGGAGAAGCATGACAAATGGGCAGCACAGTTTTAGAGGGCTTCGACAGCAAGGCAGATTGCCTGGCTGGGAGTGATTGTCCACAGCTGGAGCATCGCAGAGACCATCTGGTATTTCTTAAACATGCTTTCCCCAGGTGATCTGATTCTTGGAGTACCCTAGCAAAGAGAAGAAAAGAGACTTGCGAGTCTCTGCTTCATTTCCAAGGTTCCCCTAATTAGTTAACAGAATTATATTTGAACCAGTTTCAGTTTCTTCTACAAAACCTTCACTTTTGCCACCTTCTCAACAAGAAGAGAAAAAGAACATTGAAATTCATGGAGTTTTCCATTTCTTTAAGAAAGCCAATGACTGTGTCTCTTGGCACAGCAACTCAATATAAAACTTAATGAAGTAAAAAGAGATCCACAATTTCTTTTGAACACCTTTTCACCTCCCTCTTCCCCACACCACCTTTAGCTGCAGAAAGTACTGAAACCCACGGACTCTTACATCACTCTCCCACCCCAGCATATGCATCCCCAGTATGAGCCTCTGAAAAAGCAGAGTGTGGACCACATGATGGAATCTGAGAACCTCTCATTTCCAGGATTTTGACCCTTTTCTCAACTTGGATAAAGGTTGAAGAGTTTAACTAACATCACATGCCACACAGTCCTGTCCCCACAACAAGGAGGGCTGGCAGAGGAGCAGTGTGGCAGCATTTGCTGCTGCCCTTGTGTTCCCAGTAAGACAGCCCCTTCTGAGCCAGGAGCATCAGGAGCCAGCTAACAACACCCAC
>NW_010413440.1:87565-93204 GCF_000710305.1 Buceros rhinoceros silvestris
CAGGAGAAAGCAGTAAATAATAAATGAATGGACAGATGGAAAAGGGGTTAGAGTGAGCAACTGGAGAACAAGCCTTGGGAACCAAACTGCGTTCCCACCAGCAGGCAGTGCCCCCACTGAGCAGTGCGGGGCAGGCAGGAGCCAGGGTCCAGCCACAGAGATTATCCCCAGCGCTCCCCTCTCCTCTCTGTTTTCTCCATGAGTTAGCCCAGCCACAAAGCATGGGTCTGTCAGAGATGTATCCTGCATGCCACAGACACACAGACCTGATTCCTGGCTGCAAGTGTCCCACCAGCACATAAATAACCTGTTATTTTTCATGGGCAGCAAATACATAGGGACGGTAGCTGGAGCACTGAGGCTGGCGATACTCCTCTGATTGCAGCAAAATTTGTTGCTATGTCACAATTTGCTAGGAATTTTTTTTTAATGCAGAGAAAACACCAGGCACCATGTTTCCTGCTCTGTCCACATCAGCAGCTACTTTCTCAAAGCCTGCATTCAAGAAAACCTAGTGGGACCATCATCATGGCTTGGCTTTGTGGACGAAGATTTGGGAAGGGCTTTACCCACGCTTACTGCATGTGCGCTGATAATCCACATCAGAAATACATACACAAGGTCTCTAGGCTGAGAAAAATAATCTAATTAAATTATTGGTGAGAAAATACTGGATGAAAGAATCCAAAGGAATATTTAAAGGGAGGTTTTCTGCTTTCTTTTTAGGTGGTTCAGATAGCCAAAATCAGCCTATTCCACCACCATGCTAGAAGGGAATTTTGGCTGAAAACCCATCCTTACGCAGTGGTATAGAGAGCAAAAATAGAAAACAATATAAGCCATGATTGTAAAGCTAAAGAAACACCAACTGACTGCAAATTACAAACTGTAGAAAATTAATATGGTATTTAAAAAAAAACACAATGGAAGCACTCATGCCTTGACAAGTTAATAAAGGGAATTTAAATATAGAGGAAAGAAGGAAAATAAGCAGAGATATGGATCCGTTATTTTGTACACATGGTAAAATTACTAATGAACTACAAAAATATAAATATATGCACTCTGTATTTAAGAAAGATATGGTGATGAGCTCATAAGATAATATGCTTCACAGTTTACTAATGACCAAGAGATGTATTAGATAACATCTGCTTTAGATAAACACTGTTAAATAACCCACCCTAGATAATTTGCACCTCTGAGTGTGCTAAGGAGATCTCTGACCCATTGATGCGAATTTTTAATAAATCTTGGAATGCCAAGTAATTCTAGAAGGGAAGGAGAGCCCTAACCCCATGCCGACACTTAGGCAGGACTGGCTGACCTAGGGAGCAACAGCCAGTCAGCCTGACAGCAGACCTAGACAGGGTAATTAAGAGGCACTAAGAGAATCTACCGATAATTCATTATACTCATGTCTCAGCTAATTACCAGCCAACATATGTTGTACAGAGTCAAGCCCTGTTCAGCTGATGGCTTGATTTAAGAACTTGTGGTAATAGACATAATCTGTTGTAACTAGATGGATAGAAGAGGCTAATGAGACAAAAACATATCCATTGGCTGCTTCCCGTCCCACAGGATGCAGTGTTTTTACCAATCATTTAGATAAATATAGATATAAGATCCCTAGAGACAGCTTGCAGATAGCACAAATGTAAGCTAGTAAAAACCAAACAAAACAGCCCCCATGTACCCCGTTCAGCCAAGCACAAGATAATACACGTGCAGGAAAACAGTATAGAGCTTGTATCTCCAGGATGGAAAAGGAGCTACGAAGGGACTTTGGTGAAGTGAAGCTTAAGGAGCCAAAGCTATTCAGCTTATGAAAGAGGAAAACCCACAAGATTCCACTTGCAGGCATTACATTAGTGTGGGGGGAGAGGGGGTTTCTAACCTGACAGCAGGAGGTAAGGCAAGCACCAGGGGTTGAAAGTCAGGGTTAGGCACAATGCCAAAGAGGAAAACTATCACCAAGACAGCAGAGGATGAGAAATATCACACAAGGAGGTCTGGATGATCTTGGGGCCCAGCATAAAATCAGGAAGTAAAATTCAGTAGTACAAAGAGCAGGTATAAAAACCTCTGTGTAACTTAAGAGTGGAAGGAACCCAGACACTGGCACACTGGGGGTCTGCTTTAGGCTACAAAATCAGGGAGGTCAGAAGCCAAGGCTTATTGGGAGCATCTGAAACACAGAATCCACTGGTAATTAGGGACCTTTAACTGCCCACACATTTTCCGGGAAAGGAAGACATCAGACATAGCCTTGCACCAAGAAAAAAATTGTGAAAGAAGAGACAGGAACGAAACTAGGAGGAGGCTCCTTAATGTTTGATTCTCATCAACAAGGGGAAAAAAAAAAAAAAAACGGGAAAAACCATGAAGGTGCAAAGCACCATGGGCAAGGGAGCCCGAAACAAGTGTCTGCGCTAGTTAGGAATGGAAGGGGAAATGGCAGCAGAGTAAAAACAGTGCTTTGTAAGGACAGAGGCTTCAGCAGACTCAGAGGGTTGGCAAGCGAGATCTCATGCAGAATGAAAAGGGAGTTCAGGAAAGACGGTGTTTTATAAACACGCAGCAAGATAAGAGGGAAAATACAAATTATCTCAGTGCGGGGGTATGATAAGGGTAATTCACAGACTCCTCCATGGCTTGCAGCACATGAAGGAGGAATGGAAACTCCATCAGGCTAACGTGGATGAGCACAAAGGAACGACACCAGGAGAGAGGGACAGAGCGGAAGAACCAAGTGTTCAACAGAAACTGCTCACAGCAGGGATTGCCAGCGGTACGGAGATGTTTGATAACTGCATCGATGGGAAGAGGCAGTCCAAAGAGTTCATCACCTCCCAAGCAGGAAGAAAAGGTTAATAGATTGGTTTATGCCACTGAACACGCCACAAGCCCTTCCAAAGCTGTTAGTGCATGTCTGCCCTTCCCCCTTCCCCTGAAATCTGTTTTCTGTTAGGTTTATGTGTTTTCTTTATTCTCTACACTGCACCCAGAAGTGGCTGGTTCTGGTAATGATGTTACATATTATAACATACATATAATTGCTAATTTTAAGATGCATAATTTTTAAAATATCTTTTCTTGTGAGGGTAGTGAAATTAGACAGTAAATTGAATTTAATAAATTCTGAACATGTCGTGAGAAGCCATGTTCCCCACAGTTACAAAAGCAATAACCAAAGCAGATAATGAGAAAGCCAAAGTGTTGCTTAACAGACTAGAGAGTGTCACCTGAAAAAGAGATTCACCTTCATGACCTCTCTCACACACACACACATGCCGTCAGCGCACGAGTTGTAAAACTACTAATTAGGGTAAGAGAAGGCGGGAGATCCCAGGGGTTTGGCTCACAGCTGTCTCAGGAAGCGAAGAGGTATAAATTGGGACACAATTTCACAATAGCCAACAACTCAAAGCCAAAATGTTTAATGCTTTTGTTAGTTCAGACTTCATGAAAAAGGATAGCTAAGACCACAAACTTAATACAATTAAAAGCAGCAGAGTAGAAGCGTGAGGCATAGTAGTGCACAAGCAGAATGAAAAATACTGAAGTTCAATGTTTTCAAACAGGCTGAGGTGAGTCAGCAACTATCTCTGGGAATTTCTGGAAGACAAATGAGGTTTCAAAAGACCAGAAAACGGCAAATGTAGTGGATCTATTCAACAGGTTGAAGAATCGAGGAAATTGCAGGCCCGTCAACATAACTTCAATTCCTGGAAAAATTTTGAAACAAATCATGAAACAATCCATCTGCAAGGGAGGACTGGAAGCAATAGCCCTGCCACGTGAAGGCAACCTGCCATCTCTTTGACAGAGCAAAAGAGTCTCATATGTGAGATAGAGGCAACAGATGTTCTGTACCTTTACTTTCACCAGGCTTTACCTCCAGTTTCCTATAACATTTTAATTAGAAAATTAGGAAAATAAGGAGCCTAGATAAAATTCCATATGGGGAAAACACACACTTGTTTGGGAAACTGTACCCAGAAGTGTAGGCATGAACAATAAATACTGTACCAAAACCCAACATGATTATACAGGTGTATGCAGACAGAAGCGTCACACACAACATACATGAAATAACCCTGCTGCTCTTCTCAGTCAAGAAAGGCTTCGGCTACAATACTGGGCTCATTTTGAGGCAACGTGCTTCAAGAACAGCCCAGACCAAGTGGAGAGAGCCCAAGGGACCCCAACCAAACACAGACCACAAAAAATTGTAAAGAGGTATGAAAGGGATCTCAAGATGCAGAATCAACGTGTGTCACTCAATTTGAAAATAACATGAGGAAAAAGAAAACGAAAGGCAGTTGTTCAGTGTAGAGAACAACAGTCTTTGGGGAAACAAGATAACAAGCCTCAAATATGTAAAAGATTTCTGCAAAGAGGAAAGGAGTGCTGTAAGCTGCTCTCTGTATCCGTGGGGAGAGGACATGATGTAATGGGCTTAAACTGAAGCAAGAGATTTTAAAAACACCAACGCCATATCGATATTTACACCCCAGAGCCGACTTCTGAAGGAGGGTGCATCGCTCCCATCACAGGAGGTTTAAGAACAAGGATAAAGCCACATCTTTTGAATCAACACAGCCTGGGCAATGCCAGTGCCCGGCTGCCGGGCCCGGCAACCTGTTGGCTTTACACAGGCATGCCCAGGAAGGCAACAGATTTCAGCTATGCACCAAACACCCACGGAAAATGGTGTAGTAAAAACAAAGAGCCACTTTGCTTCAGAATGAGCTCATATAAACAACTGATAATGGAACAAAAATACTCAGTTACGAAAGATTGTTTTCCATGGTTTATTTTCCCCAGCACAATCCCCTCAGTTCTGATCTTGACGTCTCAGAAGGCACCTGTAAACCACCCTCGAAAGGGACCCAGCAACTCTGGTGGTCATTGACTATGGGCTCAGTACCGATACTGTTTTAACAACATATTACAATTTTTTTTGGTCCGTCCCTCCCAGGAAACCCCGCAATGTTTCACAGTGATTCTCTCTCCCCTCCCTCTTTCCAAGGGAGCTGATGACATTATTGCCTTCCCCTCACTGACGAGGCTTCTCCTCCAGTACCACAGTTGTGTTAATCATGGAGACAAACTCAGGGAAATTATTGTAACTGCGTATTTAGCATTCAGTGCTGCTTTTTCCTTTTTCAGCACTAACAAAGAGTTCAAGCCCCCCAAAGTTTGTCCAGTCTTACAACCATTTCAGCTGGTCACATAAAAGATCTTGCCTCTCCTTATGCACCTTTCCCCAAGCAGAGGCCAGGTACAGCTGATCTGTCACAGAAAAGGCTAGAAGATGCCCTCTTGAGGTCCTTTGCAGATCTATTTTGTACAATGCTGTGGATAACGTGTGCAACGTAAGGGGCTGCGACAGACAGACAGACACTCGTAGGCCTGTTACACACCCCAGAGAACACTCTCCTTGAAGAAAAGCTGGAGAGCAAGCGCAGTTTAGACCACCCCAGTGCTGCACCCACTAACTAAAACAGCTGAGATAACGTATCACTGCTGTGCAGACCACAGCATGCTTAGGCTGCTGATCCCAAACAAGCTCACAAAAAGGCAAGGAAGCTGCACTTACCTCTGCAACAACCTCCCAGGACCCACCTCAC
>NW_010413440.1:93354-93612 GCF_000710305.1 Buceros rhinoceros silvestris
AGTCCCATAAAGTTAGCTGTAACTAGGGATAAAGCACATATCTGGGAAAAACTCCAGCAAAGCAAGCAGAGCAGCCTTTCTGCCTGGCAGCACCAGCACTAGAAGCACACCCAGCCTTCTCATCCTGCTCTCTGCACAGGCTCCCTCGTGAGGACAGCCTCCAAGCCACAGTGCCCTCCAAACCCCATGGGATGGGTCCCAGGCCCCACAGACACATCCTGCTCTGGAATCACCATCTCCCAGAGCCACAGCATTCAG
>NW_010413440.1:93714-98495 GCF_000710305.1 Buceros rhinoceros silvestris
AGGAATCACAAAGCCACTGGGGGAGTTTCACAAGTGCAGGAAACACAAATGTCACAGGTGCTCCACCTGAGCTGTTCAATTCACTGCCAAGGAACGTGCACGTTCAGGAGAGAGGAGAAAAACATGTTTCTGGAGGCAGCTTTTCACTTGAAAGCTCTTCCTGCAGACACACTACCCTCATTCCTCCGTGCCACTCCATGTACAGCTGCTCTGCAGTAGCCACACACACACCTTCTGCTCCCTCACACTCTGCTTGGCTCCACTCATCCCACCATTATGCATCCCCACTTGGGAAAGCTGACTTGCACCCTCTGTCACCACCACCTCACATCTATACCACTTACCCTGGATGAAGAGGGTGTCTGCCTTGGTGCTAACATCTCCAGCAGCACACTTTTCCAAGGAAAGCCTTAATTAAAGCTCACTGTTATGGAAGAGCCTAAATTATCTAATGACCTTAATGGGGGAATGGGGTGCCAATGTAGAACACCTGATTGCAATGTTGGACACAAACAGTGAAACACACTCCTCAGCAGCATTCAGCTCTGTTCCTAGCAGCTCCCACTAAATTTTAATCCCCCCAGGTCTCTCTCAGTGCAGCTGGAAGAGACCCTCTGTGATTCCACCCTGCTGAGGGTGTTAGCAGAGGGTCAACAGGGAGCATTATGTATCCTGAGGGGAGGGGCTCCTCCCTTAACTGCTGCTTTTAGAGGCTTTGTCACATTATGTGGCAAGATGGAGAGTTCTTACCACACACTCTGTAGTCTCCTCACTGGCTTTTCAGTGCAGATGTGGTGCTGTAGGACAGGCTGGAGAGCTGTCATCCCTAGTTTCTTGAAACAGTGAAGAAATCTGCATTGTAGCTTCAGGCAGAAGGTATGGCAGAAAGAAGAGATGTTTCTCCACTGTCAAGAATGAGAAGTGGGGTGCTATTTTGTTTCCTCAGGATGGGAACTCTTAGAGGGAAATTTATGGTTTGTACTTGTAACTTGGGAAGCTCAGTTACACTTAACACTTCATGTAAATACAAGAGGGGACAGTTTTTCACATATGTCTACTGACCTGAGCAATTCCCTCTTCCATTGGGCTTAACAGGCTTTACTTAGTGCAGAAACTTGTGGATATTCAGTCTCTTAAAGCACAAACGCAGTATGTTAACTCAGCCCAAACTGGCACCACAGAGGGAGGGATTCAGATTTAACCTATCGAAGCTCTGACTGCTACTGCCCCGCTCCCCACAAGCTCAAGCCCCAAAAGCCACATGCACATTATGCCTCCGCTCTCCAGAGCAGTTCCTCACACCTCACTGTCTGCCAGCCCAAGACTGTGTGTTCACCCCTCAGTATCAGGGCTCCAAAATGTCACCTGGACATTTCTCCTGAGGGCCGCAAAGGAGGGCAATCTGCTGCGGCAATTGCAACTTCTACTCCAGCTGATACAAGCCACAAAAGAAGCAGAGCTTGCTCCATGTAACTTGACTGGCAAGGAGCAGAGAAATGTTTCCAGGGAAAGATTCCTCCTCCTTCCCTATCCCACTGTGGGCTGAGCTGAGAGAGCTTGTTCCCAGAGGAGAGCAGGTGATGCTGTGCACTCTCCCCTTGCTCTACCACAGGCTCACTCAAGAGCATCAAAGATGCTGATCTGTGAAACAAGATACCTATTTCTGAGCACCGAGGGGGAAGCAGCAAAGATTAATAAGCCTCAAAATGTTATACAGCATTTAAATAGGACTGTCACAGATCAAAGACTGTCTCACTCATCTCAGTAAGGCAGGCTCAGTAGAAAGATCACGTACAGAAAGCAAATGCAAGATGCAAGAGAAAGCCTACAGACAGGAGCTGAGGAAAGCTTGTGCTTGCCTAGAGAAACCGAAGTGGCCTAAATCAACGTCTAACATGTGTTCCTGGAGGAACGAGAGCCAGAAAAACTGCCTGGTTTCACTCAGTCTCAGTTGTGTCTTAACACACAAAAAAAACCAAAACACATTTCATTTTAAGACACCCTCTTACCTTGGAGGTACCTGCTGCTGGGAGCAGCTTAAATCCCAGTGCAAAACCACAACCCTGACTGATTGCTGAGATAAGAAGCACACTGGGACCCATGTACAACTGGTGAACAGATTTGAAAAAGCCCCTGATTTACATTGCTGCCACAGGGACTGCAAAATCACACTCCCCACACTCTAAGAGCCTTCATTATTAAAGCCATGAAGATACTGCATGGACGTTTGATGGCAATATCACTTCCCACACTTGCAGGCAGTGTGGGAGGCCTGATCTATAGTCTTTGAAGTTGTTCATATAACTATGTCATCTGGGAGGAGGAGGAAGAGAAAGGGGCTTTTTATCCACATCGCTACAGTGGTAGTGTAGTAGCATGGGAAAAAAAGATGCCTCACAGTGGTATTCCTACTCCTGAGCTCTCCTGGAGTAGCTATCCCATCATAAAGAACCTTTATTCTCACATGACTTTTGGCAAGATACTCCATTTACATTTCTTTGGTACAGTTAAAGTGCTGCAGGAATTAGCAGCAATAGGAACCCCTCTTACACAGAGGCAAGGGGCTGAATATTCCTCCAGTCTAGACTGGACAGTGAGTACTGAGAGTCGTCCACAGTCCATGCACAGCATGAGGCCAAGTGACTCCTGGACACAGACCTCCAGGAGGAAACTGTGTTCTCGGGGATCCCCTGGATACCCCATCCCTCCAAACTCAGTCCTTCACTGTCCCTCCCTAAAGCAGATCTGGATCCTGGCTCCTGCACCTTGCCTCACAACCTGGGGACTCCCTAAAGCACTGTACAAAACCAGTCGGCAGAACAGAAAGAAGTCCTCAAGCAAACTCTGGCTGATTGAATTTTGAAGGTAAGGAATGCCCTTCTGCAACAGATGTACAACCCCCTCTGCCCACCCCAAACACCAGATCCATCACAGAGAAGGGAAATATTTACACAAGTTACTAGAGTTCCAGTTAAATATTATGCTTAGCTGTCTAGAGTCCATGTTCTCAGACTATGTCTATGAAATAAAAGATTAAACTTCATAACAATTATGAAGTTGTTCTGCTAACATTCAAAGGGAGTTAAAGAACATTAAAATAGTTCTTAGGGTAATATTCTAGTGAAATTGTTCTCTCCTTCCTGATAGTTAGAGCTAAAACCTTCTGAACTATCCTGTAAACACACTTGGAAAGGCTAAGAGCTGAGCTGATAACCAGTTAGCACCTCTGCTCTGCAGGTTCTGTAAAAAATGTGAGCAATGCTGGAGGGCTTTTGAAGCAGCGAGGGAAGGAGGACAGGGGAGAGCAGCTTCTCTTCTCGAGGGAAGTTTGTTTAGTGGAAAGTAAGCAAGTTGTCAGGGGAAAAGCTGACAATGTTGATTCCAGCAGTTGTACTGGGAATAAACAGCCAAGTGGATTACGTTACAGAGAATGAGAAACGGCTCTGAGGATCCCATTTAAATGCTGGGCTTTCAGGAATTATGCGATTCAACCACACTCATGGACCTGATGCCCATTGGCCCCCTGCGCTGAGCCTGCTGCTAGCCCTGGTATCGCCATCCCTCCTCTGTGGGGTCCTCAAGAGGTCCAGCATAGCCGGAGTCCCCAGTAGAGCCAGAGTGCCCAGCAGAGCCAGAGCCTGCTGCACTGGTGAGGACAAAGAACCATGCTGGCTTCAAAGCAGGGCCTGGACATTGAATTAGGGATGACAGCCAACGGGGGGGAGGTTGCGCAGGACCTGCTGGCTTCTCCCAGCTCAGCAACCGGTGAGGGCCACCATGGGGCTTGCCATCTCCTCCCCAAGCAGAGCACAGGATCCTCCCTCCTGTAAAAAACAGATGCCTCCCTGCCTTTGACAGGAAAGGAACCCGGCAAGAGGAGAAGGGGATCTTGTATGATTTATTAGTCTCTTCCTCCTTCCCATCATCTGTGGCTCATCCAGCAGTAGTGATAAGGAGAACAGCTATGAAAGGACACTGCTGGCTGCCACGATCCCATCCTTCTGCCCACTCACTGACTGAAGACATCAGTCCTTTACAAGCACCATTAAATGTGTATCCAAAATGTGGCAGTCTCCTCCATCCTTTGAGATTCTGTTCCCTGGATAATACAAACAGTTGCCAGAAAAAGAGTATCCTCTCATCTCTGTCTGGGCCATTATCCCTTCATATTTGCTCTTTAATATTTACTGGGTTCACACAAAGTGCATGCTCTGGAAAGAAAAAAAAATCAGCTGCAGCTTAAAGGACTCCAAATTTAGTAATTGCTGCGGCCCCATCGACGTGAACAGTTAGCAGGGAGATTTCTCCAGCACTTCACGTGCCGCGGTATTCTGCTTAGGTCAGACCGTAGAAAATGTTCTGTCCAAAGGCACCAAATCTGGAGTGTTTACAAACGTGCCAGCTGCAGAGGCCTTATGAGTCCACCACAGGTTCCTGCGAGTCCTTACCCTCCCAGCACCCAGTAATCTTGGTAGGAAACAGAGGCATCCAGAGAGATGGTGAATCATATAGAGGTGAAACACCCAAGGGTTTAACATATCTATGAGTTAGTGAGAACTAACCCCAGCTCCTGGCTCCAGAGCTGGTCTTGCAGCCTTACCTGTTAATGTGAGGTTGCTGTATGTGTTTGAAAACTGCTCCTTTAACAAAACCAAGTGCATCTGAGCTGCCTTTTCCCTCTGTAGCTCCAACATTATGTCAGGATGCTGGGCGATCTTACAGCCTTTCTGCTTATCCAGGGCAATGTCACTGCGAACAATGTCTACAGCAAAAGGGAAAGA
>NW_010413440.1:98584-101524 GCF_000710305.1 Buceros rhinoceros silvestris
GAGAAAAGGGAGATGGCCAAACCTCAGCTTTCATTTTCAGCATGCTTGGGTCAGCACCAGCCAACATGACAGCCACATAATAATCATCCAGCATGAGCAACCCAAAAGAAGGGTCCAAACCCCTTGCATCCACGTATCCAAAGAACTTGCTCTGCTCAAGTCTCATTTTCTCCCACAGAAAGCTCAAGTTGTTCACTTCAATATGCTCACATAACCTACCAGCCCTTCCATCCTTCACCTGCCTAGCAGCTGATCCTTTACAATGATGACCCCTCTCTTGCAGGAAAGTGCAAAAGTCTCCCAACATTTATATTACAACCCTGTTACTGGTGTGTTTGACACTAAATAATGAGAAAAGGCTAAATCCCGTTCTGGTGACCCTTGGCTTCCATTTACCCTTGCCTTTCAAAGAAGTGATGAAGAATGTTTGATCTCATCTTGTTTTTCCTCATGGCAGCTATCGCAGCTAGAGTTAGGTCAGCATAGTATGACTCTTTGAACAGGTCTCTACCCTTCTAACTCCTGACATTCAATACAGGAGGCAGAAGTATTATTTAACAATTGTTTTCTCTTCTCATGAGCATTTTATAAGTCATATTGTGAAATAAGAATATGGTATTTCCTCTCCTAGAAATACTCACCTGCTGGGGAAATGGAAAGATGTATCTTTTGGGGGTATCAGGGCCAAACAAGAATCAAGTAAGATGTGTCCAGTCTAAACAAGAGGGGAGTGGTACACACTAATCCTTGCAAGATCCCTTTCTGAGTTTAATAAACTCCGTAACATGCTCAAATACACAGGCACCATATGCTGTGACTAATTCTTAGAAAACCTTAGGTGGCCAGAACTGATAATGCACGATGGAAGTTGGAGTTCTTCCACCACATTGCATGAGGTCACCTTTTGCATTTTGAGGTTGTGCTTTGCTTGCTTTAATTCCCGTCCAGCTAGAAGTTTCTGAAGGAGCTTGTTGTCAGAAGAGGTTCTTGCTCCACATACCCTCTCACATCATTGTTACATCAAGAAACACCAGAGCTGATTCCAATAGCTGTGCTTTCAAGGTGTCAAATCTGAGGTTCGGCAAACCTAGGTTCAAAGCTCTGCTTAGGCTGGTAAAGGTGGGGTGAAGGACTGGAAGCCACATTATCTTCCTGCCTCCGAGCACCATCCCAGAGTCACTACACTTGCCTTGCCCAGGCTGTGCTCTTTACTGCATAGTTCGAGATTAACAGAGCTCCTCTAAAGCCTGCCTGAAACAGACTGCTCAGAATGGTAATGTCATCAAAGCACCCGTGGTTTGTAGTCAGGGACACAAGTTCTCTCCTCCACGCGCAGCTATCATACTCAGGAATGGAGACAGAGCAGCACCCAGCTAGCATGAAAGTACAGCTCCATATTTCCACATCCAGCACGGGGGCTTCAGTGCAGAGAGATGAGATGGAGCAAGAGGAAGGAATGATGTTCCTCTGCAGATCATGAGCACACAGGCCCCCAACCATGTGCTTTTGGTGTACAACCTTTTAGGTAGACACTGAGTAAGATCTGGGCATACTGCCCAGCTAGTGAATGATATAATCCTGAATGCCCGTTGTGTGAGACATCTGGAGAACTGAAGACTGAGAAGCACAACCTTACCATTCTCTCGCACTAGAAAGGCTATTACTACAGCTGCCAGTGTCACCTGGAGCTCATTCACCTTCCCAGGTGATCATTTCCCTTTCCTACAGAATTGAATGCAACAGCTGTACAACCACCACTACCAAGGCAAAAGGAGCAAAACACATCAAGGAGGTTGTGAAGGAAGAGAATACAGAGACACAGAGATTTGAAACTAAATGGTCAAAACACTGTCTCAAATTCTCTTCAAACTGCTATAAGGGAGTCCAGGCTGGTCAAAACAAATTTGTTTCATGAAATGGATGGAAGGCTCCTAAAACCCAAACCAGGGCCAATGTGGACCCATGTGGAGGAACCACTAGCCTGGTGCCAGGGTCATTGCCCTCCTCGTCAGGGGCCAGGACAGCACCTTGGAGAGTGGAAGGGGATGCGGCAGCAGGTCCTGTGTGACACGCCTACCTGCATCTTCAAGGACTGCATGTCCTTTGCCCTCGCTAGGGCAAAGGATGGCCCTGTGTGCACTGTCAGGAGGGTCTGGGGACAAAGAGCAGGCCCAGAGGACCAGGACCAGGAATGAGGAGCAGGAACAGTGTTTGGAGTCCTGTCCTTAAGTGATGGAGCTGCTGTGACAGGGATTAGCACAAGGAAGTCAAGTCACAGTCAGACAAATCCTTGGGAGAGTCTGGGAGAAGGCACGCGAGGCACAAAAAGTGGGGACGCTCTCTGTCATTCATCTTCTTGGGGTTCTCAGAGAGCTGTCAGTGCAGATATTCGGGAAGCAAAGGCAAGACATGCAAGGTCTTAGCTTCTCAGACTGATGAAGGACTCAAGGAACTTGCCCAAGATCTAAAAATTGAGGTGGACCCCATATTCCCTACAGCTTCAGCTTAAGCAGTGGACAGAGAGATGTCTGGGATATGTATCTCCCCAAAGAACTTGGTGCCTGGTCATCCAGACCCCACCAGGCTGTACTCAGTGCAGGGGAGGAGGCAAGGGCACCTCTGCAACACTATTCTGAACCAGCAGCACCGAGGGAAGAGGGGTGGCCATCCACAGCTTCCAGAGGCTCAGGGGGAAATCTCAGCAAGAGTGACCCAGGGGAAACAGGCAGAAAGGAGCCCGCAGCTGTCAAATCTTAAAGGATGAGACAGAACAGAGGAAGACAGAAGGAGTGCAAGGAGCAGGGTACCCCCCAGGAGGTGCTGGGCAGGGCAGTCTCCGAGTGGGAGATCCAGGAGAAGGACCCTCGCTGCCTCCCTGAACGTTGGTGAACAACAACAAAAAAACCCCCAACAAAACAAAAACAAAAAAAAAAACCCAAA
>NW_010413441.1:0-521 GCF_000710305.1 Buceros rhinoceros silvestris
CACGCCCGGCGCCTGTCCCACCTCCAAGACCCAGCCTGTGCCAGTGCCAGCCCGCGTGGACCATCACGGCATGTCGCCAAGGAGCCTCTGCTGAAAATTAACTCAGTGGGGTTTACTGAAATTTCTGCCCCCTTATTCCCGCACATAGACCCGATCCTTGCGTGTCTTGGAACAAGCAAACGCTCCTCTGGCAGAGGCTTCTTCAGATGACATCAGCGATCAGCTTCCAGTGGCTTTTATTTCAAGCAACCCCCCGGGCTTGCAGGGGCGGGCCCTCTTGACAAGGCCCCTCGCTCCGGGGAGAGGGGAGGCACAGGGAGAAGGAACACCCGCAGCCTGCGCTACGCATCCGTGGCGTGGAGCAGAGCTCCCGGGTCTCCAGCTTGGCTGGGCTCGAGGTAAACTCCTGCGCAGCGTCTATCCAAGCCGGTTTTCTGCTGTCATTGCAGAGGCTGCCGAATCCCGGTTCGCAGGCAAAGCCTGGGCGTGGAACCAGCGGGGCGAAGGCTGGCGGCCCCCCA
>NW_010413441.1:603-1856 GCF_000710305.1 Buceros rhinoceros silvestris
GCAGAGGCTGCCGAATCCCGGTTCGCAGGCAAAGCCTGGGCTGTGAACCAGAGGGGACAAGGCTGCCTGCCCCACTCCCTCGCCCCGGCACTGCTGTCCCGCGCTCTGAGCTGAGGTTCAGCTGAGCGGTCTGAATCCACACGCCACTTTGAGCAGCTCTGGTGGTTGAGAGCTGACAGACACAGGATGCTCTTCATCTCTTGGCAGGGCTCAGCATTTTCAGATGCCACGGTGAGCTAGTTCGTCACACTCAAATGCTAAAGAATTAAGCCAATTTTACAGAAGAATTGTTTTCTGACACTTCACTGAGCTGCAGGTCTCATGAGAAAGCCCCATGGAAACCAAAGCTGGCTGGAAGGCAGCGGCGCGGAGCAAGGCAGGAGGGAGTAAGCCAAGCAAGCAGCAGCTGGCAGCGCTCCCCTGCTTTCCAGGCAGATGATGGCAGCATTCAGGTGCAGACGCCAGCACCTGCAGGTGGGGGGCACGGCCTGCACAAAGGCAGGGGCAGGAGCACCCTCCAGGCAGCAGGAGGCTTGGAGGAGTGTAGCCAGACATGGTTATCCTGCCATCTTCCCTCTGTCTGATGCTGGTCTGGTTTAGTAACTGACTTTGCTCGGTGCTGCAACCCTCACTGCTTGAAATCTGCCCATTTACAGGTCTCCTGTAAATACAGAATAATTCATCTAGTAGTTAAAGTTGGATTTTGTTTTTTAAAGCTAAATAAGGACTATTGAAAGGTCTCAAAGCAGCTTGTCTCGACAGCAATTAAATATAAGGTAAACCTGCGTAGTGCCTCTTGGGCATCTCTTCTCTACTCGCTACTTTCCACCTGGCAAAGCTCATGGTGCTCTGGACTTAGGAATCATTATTAATAATGCCTCAGAGCTACTAAAAAAAGAGAGCTCAAAGAAATCCCTTACACACAGTCTCCTCGAGACACAAAACTACGTCTTCCTTCAAAGTGTGCTTCTGCATATTAATGCACATTAACATATTACTTTTCGATTATTTAGCAAAGCAAATGCACCATCTGGAGAGAGCGAGCCAATCCTTACATTGCCCATTGCTTTTGTATTTGTGATTTTAAAAAATTTACTAACAAGCAATTTAATACATGCGCACTGGCACGTGTTTTACTGAACAAGGTAAGCTGGGTTTAGACTAGAGGTAGGTATTCCATTTTTCTGTTATTAAACACAGACTTTAAGATAACAGCAGTTAAAGGCAGCAGCAGACTCCAACCTCTCCTACAC
>NW_010413441.1:1954-15501 GCF_000710305.1 Buceros rhinoceros silvestris
CAAAGACACAAATAACGGATTTCTTTTTGTCCCAACTAGTTGTTACGGCATATTTCAAAACGTGTGTAGTTGCTCAGTCTTTGCAGTTAAGAGTTTATTTTGCCCAACTACTCTTTCTTGGTCTATCCATGGCCACAGCTGGTACCTGTTCCTGGATGGAGTCACGGGTCCCTTGGGGTACATATTCACGTTGGTTTTGTTGTATTCATCTCCAGAATAATTTACATGGAAACCATTTTTCACTTGATTCCGCCCCACCTCTTATTTATTAAAAAATTTCTCAAGGGAACTGCCTCCAAATGCCACATTGCAGCATGATATCCCAAATTGTACGTCTTGCATTCCGGCAGTGCACTGAAATGTTTTTGCAGTGTTTACTTTAAAATGTGAAAGAATAAAACAACCACCCCATTTAGACTTTTCTAAAATGGTGCATTCCCATTTTTGTGTATATTTACCTGTTTTAATTTCAGATCTCTTTCAGATGTATGCAGTAAAAGACTGGATGTTATTTTACCTTTTACTGTTGAAAAACATTCATAGGGAGTCACTAAAACACGACCAAGTCTAATGTATGTGAAGCTGACATAGTACCAACACGTTTTCATTACTGGTGTTTAGTAAGATTTCTGAAACAGTTAAGTATGGAGATCGTATGCTCTTTTTATTGGCATACAGTCACTACCCATATAAGTGCATTTGTATCAAAAAAATAATTTTCATATTTACAGGAAGTGACAATTCCAGTTGTTGGCAGAGTATATAAAGCTTTTCATACACAAACTTCTTATTATTAGACAGAGAATATAAAATCTGAACTGAAAATCAAATTCAATGCAATCATGGAAACTGTATTCCTCAATAGCTTTTCTTAATCTTAAGTCCTGCTTTCTCTTGCTCTCTCCCAAAAGACATCCTTCTAAGACGTCTGAACTGTTACGCCACCTACTTTTCAAAAAACCCCTCACTTTTACCAAGAGCTGACAGTGAGCTGAGAGTGGATCAATACATTGTTATTTATATCCACACCAAAGCAAGTAAAAGTAGCGTGTAGCAAACTTGGCCCTATTTTGCTAGAAGGTATGACTGCTTACTCTGCGTGAAGGGACTTCACTGGGAGGGGGGTGTCGCGTACGTGATTTATACCTGATTAACTACGTCTTGATCCGTAACGGTGTTTCGATACACATGCATGTATTTGCCAGCCATTAGCTCGCTTGATAAACGTATAGTCAAAACGTGATGCTTTGCACTGAAGCAGTTTACCTCTGCATCTGATTTATGAAAAAAAATCACACTGGCAAAAATGCTGCATAGCTGAATTCTAATTTTAGTTAAATGGATTAATCCAGTCACGAAGACAGACTTTGCAAGTTGCCCGTACTAGTGTATTTTTTTTCTTGGAAGATACAGCCATCAAACAGACGTTACTTTGATGTCAAGCCTTTTATCTTTTTCACAACTGGTCTCATTCCAGACCGTCTAGGCACAGATCTCCCATCTTTTCCTGAAATCATGTTCTTCCGTAACAGTCACTGGCCTAGGGTTGTGTGGTGTTGTGTGGTTTTTTAACTCGTATTATTTCACGCTCTTGTTACGCATAGCAATAGTTCGTTTCCTGAAGGAGGTCATCAGTGACCTCTTTCACTTTATGGTGATACTAAAAAGGCAAATGCAGTTACATCGCTGTCTAATCAATGTATTAGCTTTACAGGAATCACAATTCTTGTAACACTAACAAAAATAACCAGCTTTAATGTTTACTACACATTTAATGCATGTGCCAAAATGTAAAGTTAACCTACTGTCATTTTCTAATGTGCAGAGTGCCATTTATAAATATATTCCATAAAAAGATCTAAAATATTGAGTCTTGTTCCTGTAATATCCCTGAACATCCAGAAAGTTCTCTCTGAAGATGGGGTGAGGAATATAGTTCCAGAGCTTAACACTGTCACACAAGGTCAGTCACACGTACTCCTAACGGGGTTCAGTCTGTTTAAGTATAGCTTGTATTACAGTGACCCATAATTTACACATGGAGCACATATCACTTGCTAGTCCAAATAAAAAGGTTATTAAAAAAGAAAATCTATTACACGTATCTAAAGAAAAAATAAGATGTCTTGTCTTTGTTCTTCCACACCACCCCAACAGATTAATCTCATCGTGTTCACGGATTACATATTTTGACAAGTGTTTTACTTTAAAATCTTTTTCAAGTACTTTAAAAATTTGTTATACCAAAAGAAGCTGCCTTTTTCTTTCTTCCTTTTTTGTTTAAAAAAGTACTTTCTACACTTTAACACAAAATTCAGGTGCAAGAATTTTAAACAAAAAATTAACTAAAGAGCTTTATTGACATCACAGTACATTCAATAGTAATTTTAAGAACATTACAGCTGAAAGAGAATGGCCTGGTTTATATTCTTAATAAGCACTACCGTTCTTGAAAAAATGTAATACAAAGAAATCCTATTAGGTATTTAATTCTGAGCAGCATTTGGAAAAAAATACACCTATTTACAGATAAAAAAAAGGATTCTGGTTTCACCTATGTAGCCACAATGTGCCTCTATAATGAGACAAGCCTTTTATAACTCATGGAATTTTTAAACGTCATAGCACTGGTGCCATAAATTCCTCAGCGTTTACGACGAAGAGGAGTTGTTGATCTGAAAAATAAAGGGAAAGGGGGAAAAAGTTAATTGGAAAAAAATAAAAGGCCCCCAAACCCACACACACTTTAGGCTTAGTATTTAATAGTTTTAAAAGATTTTCCAAAGTTACTTTTGCCCAAGATAAATTTAATAAATACCATATTTTATTAAAAAAAGTTCATATGTCGAACACATGAGGACGAATATAAAAAAAAAAAGTCAGACAAAATACTTTAAAAAGTATACTACCTTGATCGTGACTTAGACTTGTGTTTGCGGCTTGCCTTCTTACCAGACCTTTGAGATTTCTCCATGGAGCATGACCGAATATGCTTCGATTTCTTAGCCTTCTTTTCTTTACTGCTTCCTGGTGATTCAGAACTACTCCTTGCACTAGATTCAGAGCCTGACTGTTTTCTGCTCTCTTTGGTACAAATTTTTTTGCATTCTTGCCTGGAATCCTGTCTTATTATTTTCACACATATTGATTCACCGCGAGAGAAAGTTCTTTCGCTGTCTCTTTTTCTCTTTAGTCTACTGTCATCATGATTGCCAGCCTTACTTTCTTTTTCCTCTTTTTTGGGCTTATCTTTTCTTTTTTCCTGATCTCTCTCCTTTTCTTTGTTCTTTTTTCTATCTTTATCTACACCTCCACCCTGCTCTTTCTTCCTTTCTTGGTCTTTACCCTCACTTTTATGTTTATGCCTACTTCCAGCAGGGCTTCTACGCTGGTCTTCGGTTTTACGCCTATCCCTGCTTCTGCTGCGGCTCGCCCGGTTAGCTCGCCGGTCTCTCGAACGGCTGCTACTTCTGCGTCTATCCCAGCTTCTCTCTCTGGAAGGACTCTGATTTCTTCGCCTCTCCCCTCTTTCAGCACTGCGATTTCTACTAGATCTTCTTCTTTCCCTTATTTTCTCCCTGCTTCTACTCCTCTCTCTCCTATTCCTGTGGGAGTAACTCCTGCTTCTACTGCGCCTCACTTTATGTGAGGGCGTCCTACTGCGACTCTGTCTCTTCTTCCTTTTAGGAGAGGACGAACGCGAAGAGCTGCGACTGCTACCTGAGCTGGTGCTATAGGATGAGCTAGACACAGAGCTGCTACTGCTGCTGCTTCTGCTGTTGCTGCTAGTGCTACCGCTGCTAGAGCTTCCTGACCCACTCCTGCCTGTCCTCTCTTTACCCTCTTTTTTGAGTTCTGTGTCAGGTGCAATTGCATTTGGAGATCTTTTCTTTTCATGAACCATATCTGCTTCAATTTCTTTTGCCTCCTGTGATGCTGAATTACTGTTTTGTTCTTTGTTGATAAATTCATTCATCTCTTTTGAAACTTTTTCGTTTTGTAGCTTTTCTTCTGAAAAAATAATATACAAAAGAAAAATGCAATTAATTTGGAGTAATATGTCAATAGTGTTCCACAAAATTACTTTTAGCAAAACCAAATCTCCAAACACCTTTCATAATACTTATAACTGATATACTGTCTGCCACCATGCCCACTACCTAACAACTTGTTACTTTCTGGTTTTGTAATTCTAGAAAAGTTCCCTCCTGGTTTAGAAAAAGCACAGAACCCAGACACTTTTAGAAGTCCTTCATGTCATTTCACATTTCGGTGGTTTGAGATGCAGCTGTCAAACAAATATCCTGGAGCACCAGCGCTCACAAATTCACACACACACACTTTTTCCTCCTACAACCTTTTGACACACCTGATTCTCCCCTTCTCCTTCCTACAACACTCCTCTAGCGGTACCTACGCTTCCTGCCTGCCTTCCAGCCCCATTCATGTGAGTTGGAGTCATGACTGGCTGGTCTGAAGAAGCTATGTTTCCCACACAGAGGCCTCTCAACCTTAGAACGATGTTGGCTCCACTCGTATGTTTTGCAGATCTCATTACCTAAAGCCGTCTTAGAGCAGCACATTCTGCTATAGCAATACATTGTTTTTTCAAAGAAAATACCAGGTTTATGGCTTTTTCCAAGGATAACTTAGATTAGTCCTCAATGCTAACTAGTACAAGCAATTTACATTTTCCCTTGTTTTTAACAAGTTTTATAGCCAATGAATTCCAAGGAAGGGAGGAATAGCCCAAAAAAGACTTGTAGATACTTCTTTCCATAAGACTCGGCTCAAAAGTTAAGACCACAGCATTTAATACAGATAGATGGTGAAGCTCTTACAAAACAAAAACTTAATGCCAGTTGAAATTACATGTAAGTTTGGTAATCAGCAAATACTAGAAATATGGTAAGAAGGTAGCAGACTAAGTAAAAACACACTTCTTGAAAGTAACATAATGAGGCCAAGATCTTTATACAGCAAAATAAAGAAATTCCAACCCTCACAGCATTTCCCAGAGGTTTCCAACATTAAAAAAAGTTTTTCTTATTTCCATTCAACGTAGAATCCTTTGTATCGCTGGCCAAGTTTATCTCTCTTTTCCGTTTTAAATTGAACCCAGAAAAAATAAGGGACATCAACATTTTTAGGCAAAAAATGGCCTTTTGATGTGGGCCATCAGTTCCTCAATTAACTTAGGGAATAAAACTACATCTGGAAACCCAAAGTGATCCAAATGGCAACTGATGGTCAAATTTAGCCCAGAAACCAATTCCATCTGGTCCCCAAGTTATGAGGTAATACAGACAGAAGCCAGTGTATGTTACAAGACGCTGTATTGTGGATTAGAAACCTTCTGCCTTTCCTAAACATTGTGTTTGGTAGTCTTTGGTATTTTAGATGTATGACATCGGCTTCTTTACTCTAGAGCTACATTTCTGTCGATAGCCCCACACTGGCATCTGGCCTCCCGCACTAGGAAGACAGAGGTCAGAGGCCACCACTCAGTCCCTATTGCTTTATGCATACATCTTAAAACACTAGAGAGAAACAGGAATATTAAGGAAACCAAAAGTTTAGCTAGTTCGGCCTTTTATTAAGGAATACATACGTCTTATTTGTAGGCCTTTAAAGTAAAAAAAGTAAAAGGAGGAACTCATCCATCTTAAAATAAGAAAAAAGCATGCTATTGTAATAGCACCTTCTTTCTCCTCCAGCTGATGAACTTAGACCACAACTTCTTAGCACTGGATTCATCTGTTGATCTAGATTGCTCTGCTCTGCAGCAGTGCAAGGGGACTGTGACACCCCTTTGACCTACATGACTGGTATAAAATGACAAACCTTACCTTATCTGGAGAAACAACTAAATAACAGATTTTTGTTTTGTTGTTGTTATTGTTTTTTAAATCAAGCCTGCCACCTTCTCAGAGGTTGGTTAAGTGTGAACTGACTCAATAATCTTTTCCCGTATTAGGTATAAAACACCAGTTACAAAGATGCAGCAAATGGACACAAACCTGAACTACAACTGAGAACAGCAAGTTCAGAGAAACTGCAGCCTCCCACAGTACATTCTGAAAAGCGCACTGCTCAGGATTTACATAACAGAAAAGCAGGTTTTTCAGACGACGTGAAACACACTTCACAGAGCATACAACTTTAAGGAATCAAGTTTACATAAGCTGCAGTCTAGTGCAGGAAGGTGAAAATTATCACTCGGTCACAAATGAGATATTAGTAACTTTTTAAAAATGCATTTTACACACACATGCATTTTTATAAGGCAATACTATTGATACAGTACAACATCTAGAGCACACAGATACATATGCACTGTGTCTGCTCTTTTGACGTTGAAGTAGAATAGCTAATGGAAAACACTACTTGGATTTTTTTCTTATTAGAAAAGAAGTGAACACCATTTTGATAAATCTTTTTTGTTAAAACTTTTAACTTACAGAACGTTATTTCTAAACTTGGCTTCATACTTTTTGGCTTAAAATGCATTTTCTCTCCCACCAATTTACATCCACTAAGTAGTAAACATATACAGCAGCATAGTAGAACAGTATTATGAGGTTTACCTTCTAGCTGTTTCTCTAGTAGTAATTGCTGTTCTCTCTCTTTTCTCCAAAATGCTTCCTGTTTTTGCCTGATTCTATGTCGTAATTCCTCATCATCAGTATCAGATGATTCAGAGCCTCTGTCACTCCTCTCATCTTCACTGTCTCCTGATCCATAACCACCCAGTCCACCTGCGTGCATAAAGTCCAGTCTATCACGAGGAAAGGTTAAGCTTTGTTCTTAATATTTCTGTGGGGCAAAGAGGAGAGTAACATTGCCCTTCCTTCACTTCCTCTTCTCTGACGAATTCACTTTATTCTGGTAAGTGCCCGTGTTGTTTGACTGGTGTGATCAAGGCCCCCAAATCTGCATTGATGCTCACTGTCTCGTTCTACTCCTTCTGGAACAGCTGGTCTATTTTCAGCAAGCAACCACTGTGATCACGGTACTTTTTCCATTCTATGGAAGGGCAAAAAAAGCTCCCTGTGGAGATTGTAACAGTGCCTGCCTCCATATCAGCAACGGGACAGAAAATGCCTGGGACCTTTCCCAGAAGACATCTCTGAAATGACTTCGGCCACCTTCGTAGTCCAAGGCTACAGAAATTCTGAATGCCATATCAATTTTTCTATATTGATTTAGAAAACACTGCACTTTGATAGGTACAGAGACAGAACAGAAATGGACTTTCTTCTCCTCTAGTGCTATTAGTAGCCACCGCACTGATAAGAAACATAAAGTCAATTTAAACATCTGACATACAGATATTTTACTTTCCTTCCCTTTGAGGTTCTTATGAACTTTACTGAGTTAGTTTGAAAACATGATGATTACATTCAATGTAATTCACTGGAATTCCACGTAACAAATGCATAACTCATCACTGATACTGCTGTAGAATGTTTTAGGTGATAAAAAGCATGTTGGGAAAAATCTTTTGCTGTTGTGTCTCAAGCCGGAATTTCAATCTCTTTCCTGTGCTGTTTCTGGTAATATATAATATGGGAGCCTCTGTGCTTATGTAGCTTTTTGATAAAATATAATTCCAAATATATTTGTTTTATTTATAGACTTTCACATGACTCTTCTATCAACTTTCCCTTCTTGATTGGACGGATCAAAATAGAAGAAAAATATAAAACAGCATTCCTCTCTCTCACTGCAGCGTGCTTCCAAAACAATCATACTTTGAAAGGTAAATTTATCTAAAGTTTTTATGTCTTTTCAAACTTTGGGCAAGATTCTCATACGCTAACTCACACTGACTAGTCCTTTATTTCACAAACCATCCCACTTATATCAGTAGGATCACCTGTGGAACAAACAAAGGTGCTGATAAAGTTATTGGAAAGTGACCCATACTCCTGGGTAATTAAAAACTAGATTCAAAATGCAATTTCTAGAAACGCAAGGCAAGAGTGAAACTCCCCCTTTAAGCCCTCTCAAAAATAAGGAACATACTTACCGAGTCCAGTGAGGGAAGCCAGTGCACTGGACTGTGCCAGCTGTTTTGCAGGAGCTTTGTATCACATCAACAACAGGAACAACATGTTAACACAAATAGCCACGATTTCATAGTCATGAGTCTATGGTATTGTTAAATCTACTACTATTGCTGTTCTTTGGAGGGAGAGAAGAAACATTAAAAACGCATCATCCATTTAAAACCACTTCTAGATATTCTGACCATGAAGATTTAGAATTTAACTGCAAATTAATAGTGAACAGAAAAAAACAAATATATACTCATAAATCACTTTCCAAGTTACAGCATCTGCATGTAATTTTCAAGTTTCAGTAGTTAAACATATTTAGATTAACTCAGCTATGTTAAAAAAATCTGTTACATAAATGCAATACATGTTAATAGTGAAGGCAAATGAATTACTAATTGAGGACTCAAAGTTCATCTCTTTTCACTTCTGAACAGCTAAGAACGTGAGATAAAGATGATAGCATTAAGAAACAGCTACAGCTCAAGAGCCATTGACATACAGGTACCATTTGAACTAAAACAAATTGTATGAAAGAAATGGAGTAACTGAAGTAACTCACAATACAGTGCACAGGACAACAGTACATGATTACTGGATTTGAACTCTACCAAGTTGGATGCATTATACTGGAATTGTTCTTGGGGAATAGCTATGGAGGTTAAATGTTCTAGAGACATGCAAATATAGAATATTCACAGAAGAAACTTAAAAAAAAAAATAAAAAACAAACGAAGAACCGGCATACCTTTAGTTGCTTTACGGTGAACATCTTTGGCTACATAATAAATTTCTTCATTTGTGACATCTAAGAGAATCTCTGTCAGCAGCATTTTTGTCAGCATCATCTGAAGAAAATTGTATAGAAATAAAGGCCAAAACCTCTTGAATAATTGCTGCATTCAAATTACATCCACAGAGCTTTACTTCTTTTCATGGCTATGAAAGTACTCTCCTGCACACTTTATTTAATGACTTCTTTCAACAGATATGACTTAAAAAACTAAGTCCGAAACTGTTTAAATTTTATCTGATTTCAAAACTTTGAAAACAGTTTGTATTTTGACTTTGAACGGCATCCACACACTGACTCCTGTCAAAGATGATACAATAAGCAAATAGGTAAATCAGAAATGTACTCAAACAGACCCCATTTACTCTCTCAAAAAACAAAGAGTACTTTTCTGTCTGGCATGCTGTCTCACTGACTCTAATCCTGAAAAAAACCATCACAAGTTACTTACATAGGATTTCATTATTACATATTTACTAACATTATTACATTACTTATATGGGACTACATTATTACATATTTACTACAGAAAGTGAAACATTGGTAGGTAGTTCTCCAGGCTGTTCAGTCTGGCCACGTGCTTTACACAAATACATTCAAATTTCTTAGAATTCAGGGCCTTCACTAACAAGGTTTCAGTTGTACAATTAGCATACAACTATGATTTCAAAATATAAAGTTTCTGCAGACCCAGTGAAATTGTTGCTGGACTAGGTCTCTAGCCTTTTCTTGCTAGACCACATTTCTGAAACTCCCTTTCACAGAAACTGAGGTTGAAGTACTGATTTCAGGCCTGTGCATTTAATCATTAAAAGTTTTCAGGAATTTGACAAGTTATGCCAAACCACAGAATTAAGAGAGATCAATGTAAAGATTACAGACATTACATTCTTTCACTATTGTGCTGAATATGAGTTCTATAACCTACATCCTTGTCTTTAAGAGATAGACAGAATTATGAAGAGACATGCAAATATAACCCTGTTTTACTCTACGATATGTACTATACCTCTGTGGACAATGTCAGCCAGAGAAAATGTGGGTTTTGCCCAAAAAATACGAGCAAAGAGAAATACTTAGTGAGAACTACATTATTAGTACCATTTGATACTCTTTTTCTTCTTCTGTCATTTCCGGTTCACTTTGCTCCTCTTGGGGAGCTGGGGATGGACTCCTGCTGATTTTCCCAACGCTTACAGCTTCTGTGTTTTCCGCATCTTCATCTTCCTCATCACTGTCCTACAAGAACAGCATCATCCATTTCAGGAAAAACTTAGATGTAAATCTTATTCGCTTCTGAGAGTCAACTTGATTTGCTTTATACTGAGATCTGTATTACAGTTATCATAAAACTCTGTTCCTTCTCTCCCCTCTCAATAAACATGCAGGTACCTCTCCAGGCACGTGAGATAAGTAAGTGCATAGTTGTGGGTTCACTGCCAGAGAGGTACTCAGAATTGCAAACAACCGAAACAACTGCTGAAGTGAAGGCAACACAAAGCTGCCTAAATGGGCTCTGTTTAGCAAATGCAGGTATCTGACTTTATTCAGCTACTGATTTAGAATTCAAACCTTCAAAGAGCATGTCTGATCCCAAAATGCAGAAAAGAAATGAAGCCCAATTTCATCGTTGTTGCTTTGCTACTACAGATCACATAATATGCTTTTACCTCTCAGACATTAATGGCTTTAAAACACCAAGTAAATATCAACAAAGCAGCAGCTTAACTTTACCTCAAGCAACAGAAACAGAGAGATAACCAGGAATACAGTCTCTCTTTTGAAGAAACCAAAAAGTTAATACCGTTCAGGAAATTCAAACTTGAGAAAAACGCAAACCCTTCTACTTACAAATTTACTTTTCTGAGGTAATCGTGGGCCATCCCCTCCTTCAGCCTCCTCACTTTCCTTTTTTTCTTTTTTAGACATCTGTGAACGTTGCTGCTCCATCCTCTCTTTTTCCAATTTTTTCTGTTTTTCTCGTTCCATCTTTTCCAGGCCCTCACGAATCCAGGCAGGCAGAGTTCTACGTTTCACAGCATCTACATAAGCAATGTTTACAGTTTTATAATATGTCAAAAACCCTGTCTCCTAAAAAAAGAAAAAAAATACACCCAAGATCAAAGAAGCAAACCCTCCACCCCAACCCACACAAGCCATATCTGACTGTGGTGAAAACAATGTCTACAATAGCTTTTCTTTCCCTTCTTTTTTACTTTTTTTAATAAAGTCTTCACATTTTGCAATTCTTGTCAAAAAAACCAGCTTTTACGTTTTCTCATTAAGGAGTGGTTAACATGTACCAATCTGTGGAGGCTCCTGCTTCACAGGCATCGCAATAGGTGAACGCTGTCGGTCTCTGAATGAGGGTCTTTCCCTTCGATTTTGAGTAGGTGCAGGAGGTGCTGGTGGACCTGGCGGCCCTGGTGGTCCTGGCTGCCAATAAGGTGGATGAAATCCACCTTGAGGTGGACCAAAAGCAGCCCCATGCTGAAAGAGTAATGCAGTTTATTTTTCTTCACATGTAACACTAAACACAGCATGTGCGCAAGTCGGTCTACAGAAATCCATGCAAGTAGGAGTCCACGATTTCTAGGCTACTGAGATCTCTCAATATCTTTTTCTGAGGTCCCTGAGAAAGAACTTTTCCTTAAATATTTAATGAGTAAGCTTAAGATTTAAGCAGGGATACTAAGGAAGCTGAAAGGGCTTCAAGCCCATCTCATTTCATATTATGCTAAACATCGAGCCCAGCAGTTCCTCACGTACTTATCATCAGAGCATGCAGTTAATAGTATACAAAATCACATTTAAAAGTCTAGCTGTGTTAGCTGTCTTTCCCTGTAACTACAAGATGAGGACAAAAATGAAAAGTCCAAGCTTTTATTACAGGATTTTGCACTGCCCACTTTCCAGTACTCATTCACGGATGTTACTAGTATGGCTAATCAAAATACTAAATGCATAAATATGCAAGTTTAGTACAGATCCTGAGTTCTGAGCAAGCTGTATACAATCCAAAAGTCACAACTCTTGCAGCATGTGAGAGGTTTTTTTGTTTTACTATCTGCTGCCCAGAAATGCTTAATGAAACTATTTAAGAAGAGCGTGTTAAGGAGGGAAGTTACAGCATCAAATATTTTTTATTATATTCTGTTGACTATCTATTTAAGTCACAGTGGTAGAAGCACTCTCCCACTATAATTTCAGTCCGAGCATCCCTCTATCATTCACTGCAAAACAGCAGTGCTTCAGAGAAATTAATTTTAAGAGTTGGTCCCACAATAGTAAACAAAAGAAATCATGATGCACTAGTGTCTTTGAAAATTTTGGTTCACTTCCTAAGAAAGTATCTTGTTCAGCAATGTTGTTAGGAGAAAAGTAGGCCAGAAGACAGAAGCATATTTATGCCCATCTCCCCTTGGATTTGTTATGAACAGGTGCTAGGTGTTTTAACAGGTACAGTTTGTCATTTATATTAAGAATTTTGGAAGAAAAATACTGAAAATAGGGAGAAGATCCAAAAGTTCTTCGTGCAATGTCCTCTGCTATTATTAGTGCTAAAACCACCTACCATTGATTATGCTATGTAATTTATATGCCAGAATAGAGAATAAAGTGGATGTGGATTTTTTAGAAATACCCTTGTTTATTCCAAGAGTCACAGTAGATAGATATGGAAAAGATCAGTGGATCATCCAGTCTATCTCCCTGCAAATACAGGGCTGCTCCCTATGGCACATTATCTAGTGTGTTTAAGTATGTATATATACATATACACATTTTCTTCCTCCTCTGAACAAATTTTTCCTCTTTTTCTTTTCCCCCCCAAAAAAACCACAAAACTTCGTAATGTTAATTTATATACTGGAACACAGTGATTCATTTTAATATTGCAGACAACAGCCATTTCTCATTACTAGTATAGAAAAAAAAAATCCTTTGGCCTCAGGACAAAACTGACAACTCTACAGTCTCTTCTGTAAAGCATTAGGTAAAAATGTATCTTAGCAGATAACAGATTCTGTAGATGTTTGTAGAACTGAAGAATGAAAGTCGCCGCTAGATGACATTAGAGGAACACATCCACGGAAGGGACTCTGCACGTCTACAATATTAAAGCAACAAATATGTTTCACCTGATAGTCAAACTGGTTCACTGGCCCCATTGCAAAGTTATCAGGAGGTCCCCCAAAGTTGTGATTGTTCTGGTTAAATATATGCCTGTTGTCAGGAGCAAATTCCCCACTGTCCTGACTGTTGCTGTCTTCAGACGGAGGAACAATTTCCATTTGGCCTGGGGTTGGAGTCATCCACTGCTGGTCTGGAGGTGGGTGGGGGGGTTGGTGAGGCATTCCCCATTCTGTTTAAGATTTAGAATACAATTCAATACCAGCTTAGTATGATTTACATTAGTCATCAATCACTTAATTACTTCCTGTATGTATCGCAAGGTTCCTCAAAGCAACACAGATTATAAGGTTATGAGGAACCGTCGATCTACATATTGTATTATATTATCTCAGGTAAACAAAGCAAATACAAATAGCTGTGGCTGAACTAAAACATGGAGGGGGCAGAACTGTACAGGCCTAGAGATGCTGTAAATTTGTTTTTATAAATTTCCAGTGATACTTAGTCTGCCATAGCACTTACAAATTGCGTAAAGTGTTAAAGAACTGCTTCTATTTATT
>NW_010413442.1:0-4054 GCF_000710305.1 Buceros rhinoceros silvestris
TTTTTAAACTCAATCAAGCCAATGTCCTTATATTTTTCTACTGTTTCTTACAAAAATAGCAATTCTGAGAATCACTGAAACCATAACGTTACCTGTACACTTGCACTTTCTAACACTTGAGCCACCTTGGGAGCTCCTCCTGGCAGCCTGCTCTGGGACCACAGATCTCAGGAGCCTGTTGCAGCAGCTCTGGCTCTCTCTTTTTCTCTACTGTAGGCCATAGGAAGATCTGAGAGCTGGACTGTTCAGACTGTTGAACAGAGACCAGACAGTTCCTAAATGACTCTTAAACTGTGCTTTAAGAAGCAGCTTAATAAGCTGCAGCTAGGGAATTTGTTTTAATGATCTATCTGCTTTGCCCACAAAAGTCTGCAGCACCTCTGATACATGGTAAAATAGCAGGGCAACCGAAGAAAACAGAAAGAAATAAAAGTGCTTTGTACTTTCAGTCCAGTTTCGCTTTCTGCAATAAACTGGAGTTTTGTCATGACTTCAAAAGGAGCAAAAACAGGCCCTCTGTTTGAAGTTCAGTTTGCAAGCTTCTGAAGCATGCTACGATGGCTCAAATGCAAGATTAAAATTGAAGGGTTGAAACCTTTAATTAAAAAGAAAATCAACAACCAGAAACCCCAACTTTAAAGACATAAAGAAAAGCTTCAGCTCCAAAGAATTTGATCTGAAAACGCTTCAGGGATAAATTATTGTAATTGTTAGTCTTGCACCAATGAGCAGTCACTTCTAGTGGAGAGGAAAATAGAAAGCAAAACAAAATGAAAGGATTTTCAGCTTGATTGTGTTAATTCATCATCATTTAACAATGAGAATAGAGAGGAAGGACACAAAAGGAAAGAAACGAAACTTCCTAGCTGCAATTACACAGATCTACTGATAACTTCATCTTTCGATCAGTGCAAAGAAAAAAAGAGAATAAGCAAGTGTCCCTGCAGGGAGAGAGAATATCCTCTTGCTTTTTGTTATCACAATTCCCTCATGAGGAAAAGAGAGGAAGGGAGCCAGTGCTCTGGCACGATGTTCTGTGCTACTCTTGCCCTCAGTACCAGTGTTTCACGCTGGATTGGCCAGCTGGTATGGGCTCTCCTGCTCATTCTCTGGGCTGGATTTATGGCTAACAGAGCACTGCCTGACTGACTCCTCCAAGAATTTCCTTCTCAGCTGTATCCAGTGGGAGAAAGATTCAGCAGAGAAGTGTGGCCTAAGCAAGCAATCTGACAACTGACCAGCGTTGGACTACATTTGCACTACCATTATCTTCTTAGAGGTCACTGTATGCATTTTACATATGGAAAGACAGAAAAATTGGAGAGGGATAAATGTCTGACTTTACTGAGGTGCTTGTAGGCATTGGCTTTGACGTCTTGTAGAAGGTGTCTTGTCTAAAGAGTAAATCTGTTCATAGCGGACATAGTTTGGACTGTTTGGTGGATAACAAAGTGGTTGGATGGTCACATCCAGAGGGTAGTGGTCAGTGGATTGATGTCTAAAGGGAAATTGGTAACAAATGGTGTCCCTTAGGGGTCTGTACTGGCACCAGTGCTGTTAAATGTCTTCATCTATGACAGAGGCAGAGGGGTCAAGTGCACCCTCAGCAAGTTTACAGATGACACCAAGCTGAGTGGTGCAGTTAAATTGCTGGAGGGAAGGGAGGCCATCTGGAGGGACCTGGACAAGCTGGAGAAGTGGGCCCATGTGAATCTCTTGAGTTTCAGCAAGGCCAAGTGCAAGATCCTGCACCTGGGTAGGAGCAATACCCAATATCACCACTGGCTGAGAGATGATGTGATTGAGAGCACCCCTGAGGAGAAGGACTTGATGGTATTGGGGCATGAAAAGCTGGACATGAGCCAACAATGTGTGCTTGCAGCCCAGAAAGCCATCTCTATCCTGGGCTGCAACAAAAGCAGTGTGGCCAGCAGGTAGAAGGATGTGATTCTGCCACTCTGCTCTGGTGAGACCTCTCCTGGAGTGCTGTGTCCAACTCTGGAGTCCTCAGCACAAGAAGAACATGACCTGTTGCAAAGGGTCCAGCGGAGGTAGAAAATGATCAGAGGGCTGGAGCACCTCCCCTATGAGGACAGGCTGAGACAGTTGTGGTTGTTCAGCCTGGAGAATAGAAGGCTCCAGGGAGACCTTATTGCAGCATTTCAGTATTTAAGGGGGGCCTCTAAGGAAAATGGGGACAGTCTATTTAGCAGGGCCTGTTGTGACAGGACAAGGGGTGATGGTTTTAAATTAAAGGGGAGAAGATTTAAACTAGATATCAGGAAGAAAATTTTTACAATGAGGGCGGTGAAACACTGGCACAGGTTGCCCAGAGAGGTGGTAGAAGCCCCATCCCAGGAAACATTCAAGGCCAGGTTGGATGGGGCTCTGGGCAAGTTGCTGTACCTAAAGATGTCCCTGCTCACTGCCCATGGTGTTGAACTAGATGACCTTTGAAGGTGCTTTCCAACCCAAAGCGTTCTATGGTTCTATAATAACTACAAGAGAGCTGATAAATAGCAACCAATGTCATAAAATAATTATTATAATAACTTCCATATCCTTTGTGTTTATTTAAAGGCACATTTAATAATTTTGTAAACTATTGGTGTGGCTGAGATAATAAATGCTTCACAGAAACATATAAAGGAACAATAATGATACATATGTTAGCCTGCAAAGCAAACCTGTCAGCAGTCAGGATATATGTTAATCAGTGAAAATTCTGCTATGATGAATCTGAAAATATGCTCTTACAAATAATTTTTCACTTTTCTTGAGAAATGTGTCACAACTTCCAACATTTCAGCTTGTTAACACATGACAGATGAAGTGTCCCTGAATGATTAGTAGTAGGGAAGGGTAATGCCTAAGTTAAATGAAGTCTGAACCACCATTCCTGATACAAGCCTGATTACTGAGTGAGAAAGACTGAGGAAATATGAGATAACCATCTTCTGTCATTCCCTGACACATCATTCTTCAACGAACCAATCTCTTCATACTCTCCACACTTTCATCATCCATTTTTAGAGCTGATTCCCCTGCACTTATCTTTCCTTAAGTTGGGGGGCATGATGATCCTCAGAAAAACCTCTGATGGGTCCTGGCCCCCATCAGTTTGAAGTAGGTGGTCTGCAGGAGGCTGAAACAGTATCCTAAAACTGTAGGACCACCCTCCGCACTGGGAATGTGCCTGGAGAGAGAGAGAGAGGAAGAGAGAGAGGGGAGGGGGAGAGAGCGAAAGAGAAGAGGTAGTAGAGAGGCTGTGCCCTGGAGTGAAAGTACCATCTGAAACCACAGCTTTCCAAGCCTTTAAATTTGTGTTTGCCCCCAGGATGTTCTAAACAACAGCCCCGTATGGAGGTTTTGAGAGGTATTTGCTGAGAAGCTGTGAAGAAACAAAAGGGAGACGCATAATGATTTTGCTCTAGAAGATCAACAAGTGCACCTGCTGAATGACTAGCTTAGCAGTAAATAGGTACATTGAGTAAATGTGAGACAAGGGAGGACTTGAGATTAACCTCTAATGACAAGAAGTAAGGGTAGGAACATATTCATTTGCATTTATTTTTCCCTGGTGCAGGATATAACATGGCTGAGAAAACAGTTCAACCAATGCTGCCATCCTCAGACTGTTATTTTAAGTTAAAAAAAATAAAATTTATGTCCTTTTTACTACCTTTCTTCTGAAAAAATCTTTCTTTTCCTTTCACGTCATTAAGAACAAATTTCCGACTCTCAGAGAATTCATTACCAAACTAATTTTTAATGAATTATTTCCATTTCTTATTCACTACCATCTTGTGGCCTATGTCTGAGATTTTACCAGATTCCCTTCAGAAATTAGTTCAGCTCCGCTTATGCACTTTTGAGAATATCAAAGCAGAAGCAGAAGGTAGGATTATTTTGGAAAATTTTTAGTTTATAAAGAAAGGAGACTTGAGGAAGGAATGTTTTAATAGGGAACATCAATATTATGCTATGAAGAAAACATAAATATAAAGAGTTTTGGGGGAGGGGTGGAGGGGGGTGAGGGGCGGGGAATGGAAAT
>NW_010413443.1:0-7412 GCF_000710305.1 Buceros rhinoceros silvestris
TTTTTTTTTACTCAAATGAAGCAAAAAAATAGTTGCCTATAGTGCTACCCACGACTCACTCCCAAAGATGTGTGGAAGACTGGTGGGACTCATAACCAGAAGTTCTGTGGTAGGTTGGACACACTCGTGCGATTAAACCTACTAAGAGGTCAAATATTGTAGCATCTGCTCATAAAGCTGCAGGTTTAATTTCATCTGTTTATGCTCACATAAGAGAATGTCTCTCGCAGTAAAGAAATCCCAGGTGGGAGGTCAGAACAGGTTTCCATCCAGAAGCAGTCTTTCAGTGACTTGTCACCTCACCAGGCATGGTAGGAAAGCAAAGACTTTTGCTTCTAAGCTGATTCTTTTCAAACAAGAGCCAAAATGGGTTGCTACTATATTTTTATTTATAAATAGTTATCTTCAACATATGATACTGAGCATTGGGCAGGGAATACAGAAATATGCACTGTATTTGTACTTATGTCAGGAAACTAAGTTATAATCCACTTTCACGGACACCCCCTTGTCGTGGGGAAGGAGCTTGCGTGCCCTTGTGAGGTTGAGAGCTGTGCTGGTGGTGGCATGTGCCTCCGGTGGGGTCTCCCAGGCCAGACAGGTCTCAGCTGAAGGGTCAGACAAAGTGTGTCCACGGGCAGGATGGGCTCACTGGCCTTCGGGCAGCCATCCTAGGAGAAGGACAACTCTGACTCCAAACGCGGGCAGATGGAGCTCGTTTAGCCTTGTAAGGCATCCATCATCTAAGAGAAGGACACTCTAACCAAACCTATGACCCGAGGACTCTGCTGTCACCGTCCAAGCTCGCTAGGCCCTGGCAGATGAACCTCAGGTGTAAAGGATGGGGCCAGTTCCTCGCGTGCTGCGCCTCACCGAAAAATTCACTGCGCAGGCTTGAAGGGTGCACTCATCGCTTGCAGTGAGCGTGGGAAAAACCCTTCCCAATCTTTGTTTGTGAAGTCAAGCCATGATGAAGTTATAATCACCAGAATTTGCACCATTCATCCATTAACTCCATCTTTTAGTCTCAAAACTACTTTGATTTTAGAAGGAAGCAAGGAATTTTCAAACAAAAACCTTTTTAAACTTAGTTCGAAATCTTTGGTCCAGGAGGATCCCTCTGATACTGGGATATCTCATTTTAAAATAATTTTTAAAAAGAATTAAATAAAGGTGAAGAGACTAAAATCTGTTGAGAGCAAAATTAAGCAGAGTAAGACAGCGAGTGCGGGGGACTTAAGGAACGACGAGGCAGTGCTGGTAACTGTCACAGGTAGTTTTCTCATTTCCTGAGGCACCTCAACATGAAGCTATTAGGTTATTTTTACAAGCGTCAGAGTACAACATGGTTTGAAAGAGGAATTTAAAGAGCATGAGGATAAGTCTCGTTTCCAGAACTCTGGCTGCACTGCTGATTAATCTGCATGAGCCTCTGTATTTATATGCTCGGGTTCAAACTGCGCACAGTTGTCACTGCAGGTTTGCATTGCAGAAGCGACAGGCAGTACCTATATTAGGAAATGCTTTAGAAGAACAGGTCGAGAAAGCAACATCACAATGACACGCAGACATTCTTTTGCTTTCACACAGTAGCAGCTCATAGTTCAAAATCTAACTTTGAGCTCTGCTGGGAAACCTTTCCTTTTTTTCTTTACCCACCTTTATTTTTCTAATGTTTCTTCCTCCTGTATTCCATTATTCAGCTACAGATGCACACAATCAGTGCTTCATTATTTCAGGACAACAGTCACTCTCTAATTGTTTTGTGTCTGATGAGCATTTCAATGATGGATGATCTACCTCCCTCTACAAATTTTGCAGCTGAAAATTAGATTCAGGTTTAAGAAAAAGCGCTCCACAGGCTAACACACCATCTATTAAGACTCTAAGACTTTTGCTTTATCTTTCTGCTCTTCTTTATTTTATATGTACTTCACAAAGACAGTTATGAGAGATGAGCTCCTCTCTCATTTACTTTCCAGCATAACCGTAACTCCTCTGCACTTTTTTGAGACATGGTGGTTTCATGGGAATGTCAGTGTCAACATTATTCAGCTACTTGATCCTAGGAAAGAGCGGATTCAAAACCTGGAACAGCCTGAATCAGTGCTTTTCTGCTCCACAGCTAGATTTTCCAGTTGAATAAAAATTAGGGTGACAAAATCCTGGGATTAAAAATAAAAAATAATCTCCAAACCCCCAAAATCTCCTAATGTTTTTGGTAGATTTGTCTCTGAAAATGAGATGAGTTGCCTAGATGGTCTAGGAAAACCTGATGGAGTAACACCATCTCCACAAAGGGCTACCAATGGCTGTGAGCCAAATGTCCGTCCTTGTGGGTTTATAACAATCTGCATTATTTTTAAGGGATTTAGCCTGTGTTCCTGTTCATCCTCTTTCATCTCTAAAATCCTGTCAGATTTTACGTTACCCCACAATTTTCTTCCCCTCTAAGCTGTATCATGTTGGGAGCCTAAATGTGGTAGTTGTTGGTTAGTGCCAAGTTTGTATAAATGTCTCCATCATCTTTTAACATAAATTTTCTCTGGGAGTGAACACCACTTCAGTATGTACACTGAAGTTCCAGTCCTTTTTGTTTTCTTATTAATATCCCCTGCTAATTTTAAGGCAATATACTAGTCTGTCCCCCCACCAAAACCACACCTCAAATACTTCACTCAAGATCTTTTACAAATCTTTGTAAAGCTTTATTTCATAAAGCTCAGTCTTGTTTTCAAGAACCACCAGTGTGTAAAGCTACTGCTTCCTTCCCTTTCAAATATTTCCAAATGACCACTCCAGCTGCAGTGCCAAGAAGCTGCTAACTCGGAATGGTAGGTAGAAGGTCCTTAAGGACAACTAATAGGTGGTTTACAGAACGACAGTGCTATGTTTTTTCCTACAGCCCTGACACGTCCCAAGCCTTAGTCTGAGCTCTCGAACCGTGTCTTATTATTTATCATGCCAGTTACAGTTGTATTGTTGTTGCTGTCCCAGTAGGATAAAATAGTAGTAGTTTTCTGAGCATGTTGTGACAGGGAAGTACATTGTTTTATAGCAGTGCTGAAAAAGAACTTGATGGGCCTATTAGATGCCAGTGCATATTGATATGAGAACCGATATGTATTGAGTTACTATTTGTGACTGATCACCACCATTTAACCAAAGTGTTTAAAGGCTAAAATAAAGACGGATGATCTAGAGGACCTAGACCTCGGGCAATCTGTTGTGGCATCCAGTGTCACTTCCTTAGTCTCCTGAATTACACGTCAAACTAGTACCTTCAAACTACTGCATTTTCCAGCATCCTACCACCATACTACCCCATCTGGGCATTCACAAAACACCATCTCTTCTCCCTTAAAGTAAATAGTTTTATTTCTGTAGAAAACAAGGAGGGAGGAAGGTTGAGACACATCCAGCATTTGTGTCGACCGGCTGGATAGAGGCAGCTGGGAGCATCCAGGTCAGTCTCACAGAGGTGGACCCACTGAGCTGTTTTTATAGCCTTATAAATATAATTTCAACTCTTTTCTGATCTTACTCTGGTTGCTTCCACCATTTGCGTAATAACTAATAATTACAAGGATGAAAACTACTGCCAAGCACAATATGACTTTAATTTTAGTAGAGTCCAGTTGAACTATCCTTCAAAGAACAAAACCCTGTAAGAACTCTGTCATACACGGGAAGCTAGCAAAAGACATGGTAAATTCTAGTTTACACTCATTAATCAATACAGTCTTACAGAAGTAATCATAATACTCCAGATTTATTTAAAAACAGATGACGATGGTGCTTTTGGTGAAGGAAAAATGTGACAGAATGGTTATGAGGGAATTAAGAAAAAGAGATGTTAAAGCATCTTGAGCACTCTCACCCTGCATTTTTTTAACATACAAAATAACTCGTCCAAAAAGGGCAAGATACTATGGATTTCTGACTGCATAATCTTTAGGGAGAGAACAGGGCTAGAAATGAATGGCTTAGTTTACACAGTATGCAGCATGATAGCAAAAACTCATCTGTCTCCTTATTAGCTAATTTTTTTGACTGTTTATATTTGACAAATAATTCAAGTGTAGAAGAAGAAATAAAATAAATTTAAAGTCAAAATTTCAGAAATATCAAAATCTCCTAATCCTATCAGTATGTTAATTTCTGTTAGGACAGAAAACAAAGATTATCAAAAATCCAACAAACAACAATTGCAAATCTGAAAGGAAAAAAAACCCCAAACCTACCCATAAAGTGCAGGGTCTTTCCTATATGCAACAAACAGGCTTATTTTGCTCTAAAGGGATTAAAATAATAAACAGGAAGCTCTACCCTGCAGAGACATAGCGTAATAAGAAAATGTCAGCAATATGAGATTGTAAGATAGTCCTGATGGAATAAATACATCTTCGGTATAAGGAGAGCTTTTAAATTGTTGACATATTCTTTAAATGTCAGATGGTAAGTACATGGTGGTTTTGTCTTAGCAGCCTGGTCTCCAGTCCTTTTATTATTCATATGTGGTTGAAAAGGCAGCAGAGTATTTTTTTTTTAATTTCTAGAAACTCAGACACCGATTAATGACCCGATAGCATATTCCTAATGCACTCTTTCAAGACAATTAGTTCTCATATTTATTGCAGTTCTATATTATAATATGAAGAGTTGATTTTGTTGGAATTAGGAGGTCCGGAGATTAAGTACGTCAACTGTAAAATACCTACTAGCAATAGGAAAGTTCATCGCTTTGGTAAATAAAAGTGAAGCCACAGAAAATAGGTTTAATTGCAACTTTGCTCAACCTCAAAACTTCAAGCCTCATTTTACCGTATTTTCCATATCTTTGCGGCAAAAAGAAAGGAGAATGAAATACCACATGAAAAATATGAAAATGAAAGGCAAGTTCATAGAATTACTGTTATTTTCAGAAGTATTCTAAACAATGGCACCTGACGGTAACCTTATTTGCAAAGACAAAACAAAACTTATTATTACAATTACACATTGTTGCATAATAGACACAGCATGAGTTTTAGTTTACAAACCAGAAAACCTAATACACCTCATGATCTTTTTCATGGTGGTAGCAACTCAAGAGGAGTCTGAAATCGGCAGGTGTAGCTCTGGGTATGGCTGTAGGAAGAAAGGTAACTATCAAGTTAGCTTTCAGGTCAAAGAACAGTGTCTGGGGTTAAGCAGCTTCCCTGAAGGGACTGCCACTGAGTTTTAAACTACCTAAATCCTGCTGTACAGTCTGAAATTGGTTTTTCAGTTTCCATTCCTGTGTTCTGTTGGCACTTTTGAAAGCCAATGTATTCCGTGAAAAGAGTTTCTATCAAAAGGCACCGTATTGTCACTGTACAGAAGTCTTCCTCTGATTTTCATAAGCCATTTTTTAAATTGAGATACTTAAGTATACACAGCTTTTATTTGCAGATGAGGATGCAGATACCTCCTACCAGGCAGTAGACACTGACCTACTGGGAGTATACTCTTGTGCTGGTCTCTCTTTACTACCGGTGTAGAAGAACAGACAGTTTCAGAGATAGCTTTTCTGCTACAAAGTGATTTTTTCTCTTCAGTTTCTGCCTTTTTCTATTGATAAAATTGACCATAATCCCGAAATGGACATTGAGGTCAAAATTTACTGTAAGGTGTGATTAATTTTGTCCTTTTATGTGTAAAAATAAACTTAAATCTTTGTGGAATCTGGGGTCTCATGACTACATACTATTTAGACTCTAGTATCAACCATTTAATGTGACAGCACCAGTGTCATTTTCATGCTACTACCAGGAGCAGAAGAAATGGGGTTTCAAATAGTTGAAAGACTAAATGATCAATCTATGACAAAACCGTTTTTCTCCGATTTAATATTTTTAAATTCCTCTTCATCGAAATGGGTCCTTTCACCAGCTTCATGACACTTCAATAACAAGTAAGAGATCTAGGTTGCTTCATCTATGACAGGAATTTTTACAAATGGAGTTGGGGGGAAGGATTTTAAAATAGATTTGTATCTGCAGCCAGACATAATTACAAGATAAATCCCTCTCTCATCACCACACTTATGGGAGAGAGAGTAAAACTGTTCTCCCCTGGCTTCAAAATATGAGACTCTATCCTTTCAGTTCAGACAAAAGTGGCTCAACAGCAGCAGCAAAAAGCTCTTGATTTTCTCCATCTGCACCGAGCCAGCACCTGAATCCCAAATTCTGAACCTTAGAGCTGCCCCCAGAGAATGCTGTGCAGGTATTACTGCATTCTCTAACGGTTTCCTCACACATTAAAATGAACGAATAGTCCCTATTTTCTCACCTGGTGAGAAGGAGTTCTGTGTTTTCCTGGGAAACTCGTATCACAGCCTTTTCTCAAGACCAAAAGGATTTTCATGTTGTCACAAGTGGAGATACCAAGAGTTTTTAGTCATAATTATCAGAGGATTAGGAAGATATTCATCTGGGCAAAGCTTTTATTTACAGAAAGCATACAACGAGGTGCTGAAACACTCACAAAGCCACACTGCTCAGAAGCCAAATAAATATCCATAGTTTAAGTGAAAGTGAAGAAATAAAGCAAGTGAGTTTACGTAGGAGGAATTTAATCACCTGAGCTGGAATTTAGCCAGAATGGCAAGACTACACCGCTTCCATATTTCTGCCATCAGTTACTTTAACAACCCTGTATTTGCATATTTCTCAAATGAAATTCGAGGCAGAGCAGTTAGTTGTGAGTGTTTTTGCTGTCAGTATAATGCACTGAACCAATATTATTTTTGCTGCTTGATTGCTGTGCAGTCTTACAAGGGAGCTCTGAAATTTCTCAGACACAGAAGCAGTGCTTGGTATTTATCAAGTTTAGATTTATATCTCCTAGTCAACCCAGGTGGAAAATTGGGTGAAATGCAGGACTTCATTGAGCAGCCAGATGTTGCATCTCTACTGAGCTGTCCTAGGTTAATCCATCACACAACCCCCCCATTTTGTTAGTAACAGCAAATGCATAATCTTTCAGTAAATCACAAAGCAAGTAATCAATGACATTTTTTTAATATATAAGAACAGGAATAATTTGGGGCCTATATATGTTAACATTTAAATCTAACCCGAAAAAATAACAAACTTTGAAATATCAATCTATTGTTCTATGTCAATCAAAAAGCTGAAATAAGATTCCTTCCTAAAGTGTTCCCTTCCTAAGTCAAACCGTCTTTTGGTCAGAGTTAGTCAAGATGAAGGGTACATTGATCCTATGCACCCTGTAGATCGTTCTGTCAGGTACTCCTGGACTGACCACCCTGGCAGTTCATGGGAATTCATGAAGTTCCTGGCACAATGTTGACTTAACAATCCACATGCAGACGATCAGTAGCCAGTTTAAAGGGGAAGGTGATATTTTTGGTCATCATTCCCTAC
>NW_010413443.1:7501-13412 GCF_000710305.1 Buceros rhinoceros silvestris
CTTCATTTGAAGCAATTTGTTTTTCTGATTGTTTGATGAAGGTTTAGCATTACTGTTCATGTGGCTACATTTCTTAAGTCTTAATACAACTAAAAGTAGAGACTTGGCTGAAGCGCCAAAGAGAGGTTGCTCTGCACATTTACACGTGGAAATGTGAAATTGAGGTTTGCCACCTCCTAAACATCAAGCCCTCTCTGCTCAGTTCACGCAATACGTGACAAGCAAGAAGTACACCTGAGGGCAAGAGCTTTGGTTCTAAACATTAATAAAAGTTGTTCTAATTCCTGAGAGTTTTTACATTTTGTGAGGTTTGCGTGTAGAACAATTGCCAGGCTTTATCAATAGTGGAGATTTATGCAAAAGTATCTTCCAACAGGCTTAATTTGAGAGAGGGAGAAAAGACAGCCTGGGTCCCGGAGGCAGAAGTTTTCATATGGCCTGGAGCATCCCTCCAGGCAGAGGCACATGGGTATCTGATGGAGTGACCATCTGGCCCCCCACCTTTGCAACCATCCTCAAACGGCTTTGTCACAGAGCTCGTACTGGGCAACGGCTGCCCCAGGTTTGAAAACTGAGCGGAGACAATAGCGGGTTACACTTTCTGGGAAGTCAAAGTTCACCTTTTTGGCTTAACCTTATTTTTTCCCTTTTTTTAAATGGCTGTTAAGGAAAGATGAAAGCATCCCAGCTGTAAGCACACAGATAATTAAAGCCAATAAGTAAACTTTCAGAGAGAGTGTCTCGGAATTCATTTTTTCCATCAAAAAAATGCTGTTATAGTAAAATACAATCTTCTCACAGACATGTAGAAAACATAAGATTTCTTTTTTCTTTTTTTTTTCTTTTTTTTCCTTTTTTTTTAAAGGAGGGCAAAATGGTTTCAGTGGTTTGAAACAATCTGAGATACTTTATTGGGAAGTTGTGTTTTTTTCAGTTTAGAGTGGGATTACCCCCAACCTTCCTGTAATTAAAGTGTGAGTCTGCATAAAAAATCAAGCACGAATTAAAAGAAAATTTAAATTAAACTTCAAATGGAATGGTTTAACTAGCGTTGATCCTTCTGGGTGCAGAGAAATACCCTGTTCCCTCGAGACGGACTACACAAATACTCAGTATCGCTTTCAGACTTGTCTTCTATTACAATTTTTTTTTAAATCTTATTAATTTTCCTTTTTTTTCTATTTATTTTTATCCATTTCTGATTGAAAGCAAATGTCAAAAATCATGACTTTTGCAAAAATGGCTGTTCATATTTTTGACCGCTTCCATGGATGTCCCATCAGGTAACGAATACCGTTTTTTTTCCTCAGGTAGTTATCAATGTCACTGATAACCTGTACTAAAAGGAAAAGTCAGGGGTGTATCAGCAACTTGAAGCAAATAGGTAATATTTATTTAAAGAATATAATGCTGGGTCTTTATCACAATGACAGTTACAGAAGAGATGAAATCTGAAACGTATTCTTCTTAAAAATAAAAAAAAAAAGAATTTGAGAATGAACAGAAGGAAGCTTGTTAGAGAAGAACTTAAGATTTCCTTCTCAATGGGTTTGCAATGAAATGCAGCTACCCAGGGATAAGAGGGTACATTGCACAAAGTAACTGCCTGATTTGTGACTCATTAAAAATCAGATTGGATCTTTACAATTACATCAATCTATTATTATTACTAATAATGATGATCAATAAAAGTACAATTGCCTCACCAAAACCTGATTGCAGTGGTATCAAATAAGCCAAAATTAGAGCTCAAGTGGCTCTTTAAATCTTAGGCCCAGAACAAAACTGGGCAGTTTTAAGTCTGAATAATGATGACCGGTAGAGAAGATTGCCAGCAAGATCCCTGTCACAAGAACGCTGTGGCAAATAGCACTGATTGATATCCCAGGTAGCTGTGCGAGAAGAGGGGTCAAGGGCTGATCGGTCATGGACGTTTTCAAACCTCTACCCTATGAGGCTCAGACAGCTGTAATGAGTAAAAATAGAGAGGTGATGACACCAAGGGCAGGAGCCCAGCACAGCATTGTTCTCTGAAAAGAGCAAAATGTTGTCACATTTACAAAGAGGAGGAACTCGCTGACACAGACCTTTGATGCTTGTTGAATAAGTTTACCCTACAAGCATTGCAACTCGCATGACTGCAAGCAGATCATGCTTCTGCCTCGAGGTGGGTCCATGGACACCTGGGCAACCTGCCCAACACACGTGTATGCACACACACAAAGTCAGTCCCTGCTAGCTCAGTCCCGTCTCCCGTATGCTGTGTACCCCCAGCCGAGGAAGATGGTATGAAACAAGAACCTTTCTGTGTAAGTTCCCTTCCCATCCCCTCTCCTGCATGGTAGAAGAGGATTCACAGGATGAGGGAGGACTTTCGTGGCTGGAGGAGTTGGTGACCCTAGCTGTAAAAATGAAGACTGACATTACCTGCCATCACTTGATGCAGCTCTTTATGAGGTAAGTTCTAGTTATACGAAAGTTTAAATGAATTTAACTCTTTAAGAGTCAGTGTCTCAACTCTGATGCCAAAAGAGCTCTTTTGTGTACAGATTTGTATTCTGATTTCTGCTGAGGAAATGTATCTATCGTGATAGATCATGGAGATGATTAAATGACAAACACACTAAAGAAAGAGAAAATCCTTTCTTCTTGCCCACAGTATGGTGACATTAACTGTTCATCCTGTGCAGTTTATCCATGTTCAGCCACTCACCTTCCTTCACATTGTACCTAAGTCCAACTTTGCCATGAATGACCACACTTCTGCTTTTCAATTCACTCTCAGTTGTGGTATATAACATTGTCATTAGCTGGTTTCCATGAAGATCTTCGTTTAAGACCGTGTAACTAACTATGGAGGGCTCTCAACCACCAGTCAACCATTAGTGCAATTTATAAAGAAAGCTTGGGAATGAACGGATGGTTTTGAAGTTCTAAATCCCAGTATGAATTCCCCAGTTGTCCCGCTCCCATTGTTCATAATGGTCTGGGACGGAATAATCAACCAAACCGACATTGATATTATCTCCAGGCATTTAAAACTGGAGGAAAGTCACCAAATAAATGCTGAGAAATTAATTTTAGAAACCCTTTACAGACAGTGGCAAACTGGGACATGATTAAGTTCCTTAAATAAGGTATCTATGTTGTTCTTCCAAGAATCCTGTCTGAGATACCCACACCAGGCTTGTTAATGAGGACCAGGACCTACAGTAGGCACACACCTTCCTAACCAACAAATTGGTACCATGTGCAATAGTCTAAGTTGTCCTAAAGGGTAACAGAAAATTAACTGTGCCCCAGTTAAAACAGCCAGTGAAGACTGGGGGTACACAAGAGCCAGGAAGGAGACACAGCTGGGACAGCTGACCCCAGCTGACCAATGGAATATTTCATATGATATGACATTGTGCTCAGTGTTAAAAACTGAGGAGAAGGTGGAGGCGGGGCACCATGGCACACATGTAGAGTTATGGTTTGTCTTCCCAAGTAACCATGATGTGTGATGAAGCCCTGCTTTCCTACAAAAGGCTGAAGCAGTGACTGAATTCCTCACTGTGCTTTGCTTGGGCTTTTAATTTACCTATTAAACTGTCCTCATCTTAACCCACAAGTTTCCTCCCTTTTACCCTTCTGATTCTCTCCCCCATCCCACTGAGGGAGGGTGAGCAAGCAGCTGGGAGGCTGAGCTGCCTTTGGGGTTAAGCCACCACAGATGGTCAGTTCATACACAAATATCTATACTGTAGACTTCAGGAGATTGATCCATTTGCTCACACGAGTCTGCACAAATGTGATGGGATTCAAGAGCCAGAATAGATACCGAGCTTTAGCTACCTATGGAGACTTCTATCATCACTGAAGAGAGAAAGGCGCTGGAAGAAGGCAACTTATCCAACCTGTCTTTGACAACATCCCTGATGGAATAAATCTGTCTTTGCAAAGTCTTCTTTTTCCACAGCTTACATGACACACAAGTTAATTTTAGAATCAAAATATTTCAGTGTAAGATTGTTACCGCAGAATGCATTGTTTATCTCTTTTCTTTTTTACAAGTCATGTAGCAAACCTCCAAACACGCAGAGGAATACTGGAAAACAGAGGATCCATGTTAGCTGGGCATTTTGCCTCGTCTTGCAGTGATTAAAGCAAACAGCACGCTGAGAGTTTCAGCACAGAGATGAAAAAGACATTCAAGGACCAAAGGGTGATTATGCCTAAGATAATGATGTGGAGGATGAGGGCATTAGCTAAATTCACATTCATGCTTTAATAATTGCTTAGATTATCCAGTTCACAAGTGACTTGGAGTTAATAACAGTTGGGTCAGCTGATTAATAGCAGCGCTTTTGATTTTACCAATGTTGTTCTTTGCCAAACCATCTTTATTCAAAGGAGCGTCACCTAAGTGACATTGCTCTTCTATTCCTTACAGTGATTTCTTAAATTTTACACAGATGAGTAAATATTACGGGAAATATTAAAGGGAAGAAACTAGTTACAAGGGCATTAACAGGAAAAACAGTTTCTTTGTACAAGAAATTGAAAATTTAAAAAGCAGAAGGAGGGATTTCTGTACAGAAAGGAGATAGGCATCGAAAAATCTACGGGGATTTTGTGGTTTTAGATTGGCATTTCGGGGATTTTGTGTTTTTTCCTGAAGCCACGTTTGCCATTCGCAGTAACCCCAGTGCAGTCTGTGTTTTGATTCATTCAATTCCATCTCTTTTCCGTGTGGCACACAGGGAAAGACAGTAGATTTTCCAGCAGCATCTATCATCCAACTAATTTCTTAAAGCAACGCTATGTCCATGGACAAAAATGAACCTGTGATCCCACACGCACCCCCGCTTGCATGTCCTCCAGTGCATGTAGGTGGAATTGATTGTCAGAGTATGTAGAACAGGGAGTTACACCAGTTCCCCAGGCTCTACCAGTAGAGCTTTAAGAACTGCCTTGGAAGACTGCAATTTTCCTTTCCAGGTGGAAAATGGCTATTGAGTCATATCCTGCGTAAACAGAAAACAAACAGTATTGACACCAATTAACAACAACAACAAAGACCTTTATTTACTGCCTGTTACAGAGAAAAATGGGAAAAAAAGAGAAAGGTAAAGACCTCTGTTTTGGAAACACCTATTGACATTGTTAATTTATAGAGAAAACCCCAGTATGATAGTGATGATGTGGTGTGAAGAGTAGAATTAGAAGAAGAAGAAGGGCTTTTGCTGGCCCTGAGAGCTGGAGTAAATTGTTTGTTCTTTATATATGGACTAGCCAGCAAAATAACAAGAAAATATTTTATACATTAGAAAGGTGGAGAAGATATATTAAAAAGGGTATGAAATAATTTAGGTAACTTCTTCCTACTCCTGACTTTCTGATTATAGAGGTTTTTTAATAGAATAATTTATTTTGCAACAGTTATTCAAACACTACAAACTGATGTATAAATTGACTTTTGCCAAGAGAGTATAATTACGTGGCAGCAAATCTTGTCATAATTACGTTAGTCAATCCGGTTCAGGACATAGCTTTACAGCAGATGTAACGCGAGCACAATCAGAACTACATCTTCTGTTCTCTGTTCCGAAGCAATTATAACATTTTCTTAGCTTTTAGTAACAGCCTAGTGTGGTAATGCTGCTAGATGACTATTCATACAAACAAAAGACTAATGCAGTAGGACAGTAAGAATTATTGGAAAGGACAAGTCTGTGAATAAATAAAACATTTTGCAAAAAAGCAAAAATAATAGAACAAATGGTGGCTGCCTCTGGATTTTTATAACTGTGTCCTGGATTTTTCTTGGGGAATAATGAGGTTGTCATTGCCTCCTGTGACTGAACATGGAATGAGTGTGTGTGGGGGGGTGAACTCCTGTGCTAGGTTACAAGGTAGCATACTACAC
>NW_010413443.1:13503-30800 GCF_000710305.1 Buceros rhinoceros silvestris
CTTTCTTTCCTGATTGGATTTTTGTGTTCCTCCTGTGCAATGAGAATCCAAAGAGAAAACGTGTCACTGATCTGTGGTTATGTGTAGCAATGGACCAAGTGAAAAGAGAGATGGGAGCAGGAAAAAAAAGAAAAGTGGAGAAAAGTAAAATCTTTACACCCTCTTTGATGTGGCCCGTTTTCCTTCCTCATGAGCACTACTTGCCTCCCCATGCAAAGTGGCAGAGAAGAAGCTGTGCCTTTCACAGCTCTCTGACACCATCATCAGAGTGTCCTCATCTTGTATTTTCTCCATCTGCCCATGGCTGGTAGAGAAGCAGTGGAGATGTGACACTCTGAGTCCTCCCCCAGCACGAGGCTTGTTGGATGGTCCCCTAATCAGGGATGCAGACTCTTCCACATCTCTAGGAGGACTCTTATCTGGTGGGATATGAAAGAAGGTTGGATGGTGGCACTGGATGTTTCTTGGACACTTCAGAGCACAGAATTTGCTATAAACAGAAGAAGTAAAGATTTTGTAGTACAGTCAAGGTCAAGTTCTTAAAGGAAAGCATGAAGACAAAATATTACACATGTAAATCTTCAAACTTTGAGCAACTCTGAATTGAATACACTCACAGGTCGACCTTCAAAATGCTATGGGTCATTTGGGTAGATAAATCTGTCTCATTTTCTGTTCTTTTTGAGGTGCCTAATTTCTCTGAGTATTTAATAATAACAATTACCAAGGCAAAAGTAATTTTCCTCTAAGTTACGGTCAGTAATGAAAGTGGTAAATCCCAAAACAGCAAGAGATGAATTTCTTCATCATCCTTTCCTTCCTCCTCAATTTTCCTGAAGGGAGAGGGCCCTTATTGTGCAAACCCTCATTCCAAATTAACTGCTTGTGTTGGATCTGTTTGTTACAGTTTGGTTGCTAATAATGGAAGAGTCACAAAAAAGCTCACGCACAAATAACCAATATTGTATCATTCTGGGTACAGTGAAACTGTAGGATACTGAAAACAAGGGGCCTAAAGAGTGGTTTCCCATTCAGCTACCCCCAAAACTCCGCTGCTTTTTTATTCCTGGCAATCCTTTAAGATGGATATGACTATGATTTGCAGTCTTTAATAGGACGAGCAATTAGAAGTTCGGGCATTCATCTTTATTTATCTGAACTCTGCAAAACTGGCCTGGGATTTGCTAGAGAACAGGATGTCTTGGGAAATTTCCTATCATCACTTGGGCATGTGTATTACCGATGCATGGAGGTCTCCTGAGGGGTTTTATTTTTGAGTCTGGTGCTCAGATATATTCCTATTTGGAAAAGGAATAATTTTAAAGTTAGTCTAAAATTCATGGGAATTAGAAATGAAATTAAAATGAGGATAATAGACCAGCATGAGGTTTTAATTAATCTTTGTCTTACCCTGGGATGTGGAAAATGTCAATTTGTGCTGGTTCCATGAAGGATTAAGACCAGTAATATGTACAGCCCATTTAGCTTTGAAATAAAGCATAAAGAAAATAAAAATGACAACTTTTGATTCTATGTGACACTGAAGGGGAAGAGAATTAAACAGATATTAAATGGAGCTGGCTCAATTACCACCATTAGAGGTGACCCTAACAAAATACAGCTGGTTTTACCAGACATCATTTAGATCCCCAAGCCACATTCAGAGCAATGTTTGCCAAAATGAGAATTCAAACAAATGTCTGAAAATCTTCTGTGTACTTCGGATCATCCCATTTGTTCCACTGAAATGTCAAAAAAGATTGGGGAAGGAGCCAAATGAGTTAACTGAGGAGATTCTGGCTTTGCGTCATCCTTACTTCATACCTTGTACCCCTGAGTACAGATCCATATATAAACTGGATAAGAAGGAAATGGGACGGGATGTACGAGGTCTATAGCTTATGAGGACCTAGCAGTAATTTGGGTTCAGAGCTACCTTTGCAACACTATATGTGAAGTGAGTCTCATGTCTCAGGTCCGTGGGGGCTCATTTATGCTCATCTCAGCCAAATTTTCCCTATTCCCTGATTTAGTCATTAAAGAAATTTGATCATCTCTAAGGAATTAGTAAATTTGTTTAAGGGATTAAGACATTAGCCAGGAACTTTATTACTATTAATAATAAAAAGCTAACTGATATGGGGAAATGAAATCTGAAATAGGATTTAAGTCATCAGCGTGTGTGGATTTGGTCTATCCATGGTTCTTCAGCCCAAAGCTGCTTCTTGAATTCTCTACCAATTCTTATTGCAACCCTTCACTTTTTTTGTTAAATTACTTCCGCTCCACTCTTCAGGAACCTGTGCTGTAAATGTTTCCCTTCCTTTTCGAGACAGGAAACAGAAGGAAAACTCTTCCTAAGAATAAGTGCAAACTTCCCCCTCCACCCCTTAGCTACTAACTTCCTAACAAATTGTGTAGACCAACTCTCACGTACTTCAGACCCTCCCAACCCATACCTGAAGTGCCAGCAGACTCACTATAACACCCAAATGATATTATCTTACAAGACAATGTACAAGAAGCATTTTGAAAAGAAAAAACAGAAAACCTTGGAGGGTATTTGGTGGTACTATGAAACATTCTGCTTTGGAAAAATGACATTCGGAGAGTTCCTGCCTTACTCCCTTCCTTCTGTTTGCACACTACCTTCCACCCTTCCAAGATCAGCTGTACACATCCTCTTAACATCAAGGAAAACTTCTGTCTGCAGAAATGGCAGTGACAAAAGCTACAGGATTCAGTAGAATCAACCTCACAAACATGGCTTTACTGTTAGTTTCATCCTCCTTTTTTTTTTCCCTAGATGAAGAAAGTGAAATCCATTCTTTGTGGGTTATTCAAATGGTCAGAAGGTCTTGGACACCTTTCATATGCTTTTTCCTTTAACATCTCCAGTAATAGTAACATCTTTTTTTTTTTTTTCCTGAATGTCATCTTCATTCACTATGTAAGTAATTAGAAATGCCAAATAACAGAGAGGGAAAGGGGGAAACACAAGGAAACAAAATGTATTATACAGTATAAAAGACTAATTTGAAATATGAAAAACATTAGAAGAAAATGGTTTGGGAAGTATAGGAAGAATTAATATCTTGAAAATTTAGTACAAAGTGGAGAAATTGAGCAACGGAGTGGGCCTATCACTAGATAAGGATGAGAAAAAACATTTATAGGAATCTACAGGAGGCAGTAGATCATCTCACGCTTATCTGATAGGCCTGCTCTTGGCAAACAGGAGTAAGTGGAGCCAGCTGGAGTGAGAACTGTATTCTTGCTGGTTTCTTGCAGAATTGGAAAGAACCTTTTTGACAACAGATTACAAACTGCTAGTCAAGGTCACGGAGGACAAACCCGTCACAATGATGAAGCAGCGAGATACCAATTCTTGGCCAGAAAGTTCCTCATCAGCAAACCACTGGAGGCGGGGAGGGCGCTCAGAGGAAGCATCATATGGGATGGGCTCTCTGAATACCTGGTACCAGGTTCACTGCCTCTTTGGTCCAACTCACCTGCACCCATACACTATTTATTTTGGCACTGAAGTAAATCCCGTACTGTCATACCAGGAGCAAAACAAGTGGACGTTTTCCTATAGATTCGATAACTGGCACTTTTGCCTTTTTACAACAGCTTGTATACACTATAAAATTGTTTATTGATGAATTTTCACCATATTTCAACGAAGCATTAATCTGATTTTGTTAGGCTGTTCCTTCAGCTCTTATTTGCAGATTTATGTGCATTCTTGAATTACATAGTCATGTATAATTTGTGTTTTCTTTTTTCTCTTCTTTGTCTCCCAGTCTACCCGTCAATTCAAGAAATATTTAGGAATGTTATTGCTTCCACACCCATTTAGCTCCACCAGGCTGTGAATTTCGGCATCCACTTTAACAGAAACATTGCAAATTGGTAATAGACTCTTATAAACCATGACTGCAGTTGAGAGGATGGAACATTGAAAACATTTAATGTTAAGAAAACTTCTATCAGTTCTTCTCCTTTCTTAATAAATATGTCTCCACAGGAGAAATTTAAAAAAAAACCCTAAAATAAATAAAGTCCTTTTTTGTCCCAAAAGGCCTTGGAATCATAATAATTTGAATGGTATTTTTAAATGTGCATATTTAGATTATAACATGATACCTGCAGGAAGTCAGGTGGTATTTTAATCTCATGTAAAGCTGCTGACATCAGTAGAGAATTTAAATAGTTACTACACAGCATGAGCAGGAACAATCTGGTACAAAGAAGTGATTTATGTAATGGAAAATAAGGTACTTTATTTGAAATTGGAGATGTACAGGTGGGCAGGAATTCAGGAAACAGCTTTGTTGTCCTTAGTGACGCTTTAGAGCAGAAATTTCCATCTCATTTCTGTTTGTGACTCCACTTTCAGTAAAACAAAAAGATTCTAATTTATTTCAAGCTTGGGAGCCATTTAGGTCATGGTCCAACCTTTAATAATAATCTCTTCTCTATTATGGTGACATAAGTAGCTTGACCCCACACTGCAATTTGACTCCCTAAAAAGCCACTCCACAAACCTAGCACTGCATCTTCCACTCCGTTTTTCAAGTTGCGCTGGAAAGCTTCACTGAAGCTCTTTTAAATGCTTGTCTTTGTCCTGCTGTTGGCTAAGAAGCCAGCCCGCTATATCTTGCCACTGTTGCAACCATTTCCTTTAAAAAAAGGTGGATTTCCGCTTTCATTGTGTGTATGTAGATTTATATAGATATGTTTGTTCTGTTGGTTTTTTTTAAAAAACGCAATATCATGTGTGATGACAGATCTTTGCACTTGAAACGTGTTTCAATTCTATGGCATGTCAGGAGAACGTCACTCTTCATGAATAAAGCTGAATGAATGAATATATGACAAACATCGAACTCACGTCGGTGATATTTTCAGTGTTTGCTAAATGTTGCTTGCATGTAATGCCTGAGGTAAATAGAAATAAACCAGCCGCTCGGTTAAGCTGCCCAAAGTGAAGCAATCTACTGTCCTGTATCTGTATGTGGAAGTCTACATTCAGATTCCCGCTTACTTCCAAGCTTTGAAAACTGCCCTGGGCATACACCTTTATCACTCATACAATAAAAAAAATATTATTTCTTCTTAAAAAATGCAAGTGTTATGGACATTCACAATGAATATTAAACAATGTATTAAAAAACAAATTTAACATTTTTTTTTTATCAAGGAAGTATCTGCTCCTTTATTCCAGGTTCAAGGGCAACCTCAGTTTGATGCCCAGTCTCTCTATATATGATTTTTTAAAAAAACTAGTTGTTAGAGAAGTGCATAATGACACCTAACCCACAAGTAAAAATAACACATTACAAAATAGTTTCATATTTACATGAAAAATGCTGAGGGCAGCTCTATTCTACCATGTGAGACCAGCATGTTATATTTTAAAATACTGAACAGATTAAGTTTAGTTTCTTAACAAAACCAGAGTACAATTACTTAATAATTAGTTGCTTTGTAATCCAGAAATTATCCTGTTATCTTTCCTGTTATCTCCACAGTTTGAAGGAATATCGATACGGCTGTCATTGTTCTATCAGCTTCTCTCTTTGATTTCTCATTATTCAGTCCACCTTCCTTTCCTCTCTTGGGAGCGGCTTACATAGTTCTCTGCTATCGTTTATGGGTGACTTACTCTGCACCTTGCTTCCCCCTGTGGGCTACCCTTTCTAAAAGCTTGACCGAATGCTTGCTGAATCCAGAGGTGATGTGTAGAAGGGGGCTAAGTAGACTGGGGAAAGCATTACCAGAAGAGAGACGGAGTTTCATAGGTGCCCGAGGGACTGAGCTAATACCTTTTCTTGAATCATCACCTATCCAAGCCTCTAACATGGTGTCTATGCCCCAGTAGAAAGCAAAGCTTAGCACAACTGGATCTACAAGGAACCCGCATCCTAACCACGTTTGCACAGAAGCTGGGGGAGTAGACCCAGGTATGCTTCATGACTCAGTAAGAACTTGAGCAGCATTAATCCACTAATCATTGCCTTCCACGTATGCTGCGAAGCGATCTTGGGCTGTGCCGGGCACCGCTCTTACAGCCACATTCTTTAACCCGTGTCAAGTCTTGCCTTCTGAACAGACTTGCAAATGTAGGCATATCCTAAACAGAAAGAATTTTTAATTAGCCGTAAGGAAAACCTGTATGAAACATCTTTTTAATACTTTCTATTTTCCTAAGAAAATGGGTCTTTAAATGAGCATTGGATGCTAATTATAAAAGGGCAATTTTGCATTCAGAAACAGAAGTCAGAAATGTGGTTCTAAAGCTGACCTTTACGTGCGGTAAGGGTAGAAAAAAGTTTTGCCACAGAAGTTATTCTTGTTATTTATCTGTATTATCATGTGAGAAAAAGGTTGAAAGAGCTTCAGGTTGTTCAGCCTGAAGAGAAGACTCAGGTGGATCTTTTCCCTGTGCATAAACACCTGATGAGAAGGAATAAAGGAGAAGAAGCCAGACTCTTCCCAGTTGTGCCCACTGACAGAACAAGCAGCAACGGGCACAAATTAAAACAAACTAAATTCCATCGGAACACAAAACCCCCACTTTTGAACCATGAGCATGTTCAAATTCTGGAAGAAGTTGCACAGAGAAGCTGTGCAGTCTTTAGCCATGGAGATTTTCAAAACCTGACCTGACATGGTCCTGGACAACCTTTTCTATCTCACCTGCTATATGACTAAAGAGTCTCAAGAGGTTCCTTCAGAACGGTCGTGGTTTAACTCTGGCCAGCAGCGGAGCAGCACAGAGCCATCTGCTCACTAACCCCGGTGGGGCTGGGGAGAGAATCAGAAGGGTGGAAGTGTGAAAACTCATGGCTGGAAATAAAGATAGTTTAGTAAGTAAAAAAAAAGCTGTGTGCACAAGCAAAGCAAATTAAGGAATCCGTTCACTGTTTCTTATTGGCAGGCAAGTGTTTAACCATTTCCAGGAAAGCAGGGCTTCATCAGGTGTAACACCTCCTTGGGAAGCCAAGTGCTGTAACTCCAAACGTCCCTCCCTCCCCTCAGCTTTTATTGCTGAGCACAACATCATTGGTATGGGGTATCCCTTTGGTCAGTTGGGGTCAGCTGTCTGTGCTGTGCCCCAGCCAGCCTCTCGCGCATCTCCAAACCATTCACTGGGTGGGCAGAGAGAGAAAGAGAGAAGGTCCTGACGTTCTGCAAACCCCTCAGCAAAAGCTAGAACATCACTGTGTTTCCAGTGCTGTTTTGGTCACAAATCCAAAACAGAGCAGCGTCCGAGCTGCCATGGAGAATATTCACTCCAGCCAAAACCTGTACACAGCCTCAGTGATTGTGTGATTACCACAGAGTAACGGTCCCCACCCCGCTTACAGCAAGGCTTGCTTTGTAGTTCGCATTATAAAAGCACGAGAAGGTCTTTACTTTCTCTGTAGATGAACGCCATCAAGCAGCTGCTGTTCCGTTAAGCCAAGCGGTTCAACACACGGTTAACAACAAACTTCAGGTCAATTTTTCAACACACAATCTCATTTTAAAAATCAAGATAAATTTCTAGAGTAAAAATAAACAATGTGAATGCCGCTCAATACATTCATCAATTTTTAATTTCTGAGACTGCAGAGCCCAGTTTTCGTGTAGGTATGTCTAAATTTGCACACATGTTCAACCACCTGCATAATCTGAAAGAGATTTCACTGCAGAAAATTCACTGCGGAAAAGTCAGAAATGGGAAAAGGATAACCCAGCTACATAATTTTTTTCTCTATACTTTCTCTAATGATTAATATTCCCTCACTAAAGGAGAGATACTTGTCAGGAGCCACCACATTGGACAATGTGTGGACTCCTTTAATAATAACCAAAGAGGGGGGACAGGTCAGTCGTTAGAGTAAATAAGACCCTAATTGATTTTAATTGAATACTATTGATTTGTATAGAAGATAATTAATTTGAATTTACTTTTATTGATTTGTGCCTAATTGGACTCAATTAAAACCCTGCGATTTGCATTGAACAGACTAAATTGCACGGACTAATTGGACTGAACTGAAACTCATTGAAGTGAAGTGTTCAGTGAAAAGCTCGCTATTGCTGTTAATAGGCCTCCTATGCTGCTGATGAGTGCCTGCTGAAATCTCAGTGAATCCAGAAAAATATCATTATTAAAGACCAGCTCTGAAAAAGACACAGGCATTCGCACATGACTTGTGATTACCTTCGGCTGTTGGCTTCTTTCTTATTTCTTTTTTTTATTTCTCCCGCCTAAGGGACTTGCCTTCGTGCCAAAAAACGGAAATTCAATTTTACGACTTTGAAGAGTGGTTTAACAGAGCCGGTAAAAGCTGCAGGCTCTGATAAATCCATCCTGCAGATGTAAGGCACTTCACAGGTGTCATGAGCAATGAGTCTATGAGGGGTATTATTAAACCACCCAGACAGGCCCTATAGACCCCTATCTTACCTCCTCTCATTTGCAGATGGTTCTCTATATTCACACAGATAGTACCACCAGTGCCTTGCAGCACAGAGCAGGGCGGCTCGGTGGAGGTTTGGTACCCCTGCCCAGGTGAGAGGCTCTCAGGTGTTGCTGGAGAGTGATGACTCCTATAAGCAATTTGGTGAGGTTGTTAAATTCACATATCTTTAATTAGGATCACCAACACGGAGTGAGGGTAGCACCCTCCACCAGAAATCTGTGGTTTCCTTGATTATTGACACTTCCAAATATAAAATGTGGTCAGTCAAGGCTGTGAAGGCTGTGGTTGCAGGGTTGGATTCAGCCTGAATTCAGCTTTTGAATGATTCTGAACCCGCCCTGTTTTGCTCAGTTCATGAATGCAGGATCCACCACTGTAGGAGACATCACCATGGCTAGTTTAGGAAGGTGCCTTAAAACAGATAGTTCTTCAAATTCTCACGGCCCTGGAAGTCTGTGTTTTAAGCCTGAAATCACAAGCTGCAATGGTGATGGTAGTATTTAGTAGGCTCCTCAGTCTAGCGGAGGAATAGACAATCCAACAGCTAAAAGACCATAATTCTCAAACATTTGAAAGAGAAACATGGAATATTGGAAAGGAAGAGACTTCCTGGGCCACTAAATCCCCTAGTCTGCTGGCTCAGGCACGCATCATGTGATCTCTTTCATAAATCTAATAGCTTCAGCATGAAACTCTAACATTTCTACTCATATTAATCTTGCCAGAGTATTATAAGTCTCGTTCCTTCCATGGGAACCCAATTCTAGCTTTCAGCATCTGTCTATTTACAGCTACTTTACAGTAGCTGTGTGAGAACACTGTCCTTTAACAGTGCTTGTCTCTCACTAATGTTTACTCCCCTAGCATATTTATAGATCCCAATTTTACTCAACAGTCTTTGGCTGATTACGTTAAATGAGCCAGGCTCTTTCAGTACACTCTCTTGAGGTATGTTTTTTCATTCCTTGTATAAATCACTTGTCTGAATACCTATCCTAGCTTGACTGGTTGTTTTTTTTTGCTTACACATGAATGATCAGAACTGTGTTATAGACATACAGACTGATGAGAGAAGGAGAGAAGGAGGAGGGAAAGAAAAAATTGTTGAGGTTCTTGGCAGATGGTAATGGCATGAAAATTTAATTTGCCCAAACAGAGTGGCCAGTTGCTGATGATGGTGACGGGAAACTGTTGCAAGGGTCCTTTCATCAATATCTTCATGTGAATCAAGGAGGATCCCCTAAACCACTGCTTTGCTCAGTTTGTACAATCCAGATGACCAGGCTTCGACGGGACCGCCCTGGTAGGTAAGTAACTCTTGGCAGAACTTGTCTTGAATGACTTAACCGCATACAAAAGACTGTCCTTCACAAGCAGTTCTGCAAGCAAACACTTCCATTGACTATTTACAACTGTATTATTTATGCACAACACTCCTGCAGCAGGAACGATGTACGTATGTCTTCGGAACAGTGTATCCAGGAGTTTACTCAGCCCACCTAGACGTACAAATTGGACCTGAGGCAGCAGGAGTTGACTCAGACGGAATTTATAGAACTCTTTGAAATTCCCATCTGAATAGCTCCTGTAACTATCAGTCCAATATTTAATAGTGAAGGCTGGGTCAGTCACTTCGTTTTGACTTTTCATATTGTCTCAGGGCAGTCCAGTATCCCATCTCTGCAGATGCCTGTCCAGGAAGCACTTTGGACCACGCCATTAAGACTGTCAGTGCACTGGATGTGCACACAGGAGCAGCTCTGATACACAGCTACTCCAAATCTATAACTAGAGAACAAGCCTGATTCCATATTTACAACTCAGTGATAACTTAAGACCTGTAATTCCTACCACAACAGCATAGAATATTTCAATAGAAGCTTTACTGGAAAACAGCATAGAGACTTTGGTATTTCTACAGAAATTCCATCCTCTGAAAAGAGGAAGGACCATTTAATTTTTTTCCACAAGTACTTCGCATTCTCCTGTCCATATTCACCCTTTCAGGGGCTAAAATGTCAGCATTTATCTCAGTCACAAAATGCTAATCAATTATGTAGAAGGAGTGTTGCTGTTGGAATCCATGTTCAAGAAACACTTTTGTTGCAAAATACAAATTTACAAGAGCTATCTTAATTTTCTCTATTTATAAATCTCTTGAAAAAAGAAATCCTGAATTTTTACTATAGATCATGTTCATTTTTTAAAAAAATGAAAGTATGAAGTCCATTGTTCCAAGTGACTTCCTATTTGAAAATATAGGGTAGTTATTTATAGTTTATTATATTGGATCAAAGCAATGATTGCCGGTGCTGAACTTTGTAAGACCATCAATCTTTGAGACTAACTGAAGAATGGAAAAAGATGTTACTATTTCAGAAATAAAGCCGATGATCTAAAGAACTTTTTGATATAAGGATCATAAAGGTCTATTGAGGTCATAATACTGATGAGAAAAGAAGGAACTTTACAATATTTTTTCTATTTTTGAAATTAAGTGTGCTTGTGTCACACAGGAAAGAGAACCGTAATGGTCAGACTAGGCGTTATTAATTCTAGTATTCACCACTGTTAGTATTTAGTCAACCGCAAAGTGTTTTCTTCACAGTTCTTGAGTGTCTTATTAACTCAGTATTTTCATATATCACTGAGTAAATTTCTAAAGGTATTTGGGCTTTCACTTTACTCCAGTGCACCTTACCCTATAAAGCAGACTTAGGTAGCTGATAGATAAAGGATGCGTAACAGTAATGTCTTTAGTACGTGCTAATAATGCACGTGTTGATCCAGAGGTCTAATAGTTAGAGACTACATAGATTAGTATAAATAAGGGTTGTCCAAACTTAGACATCTCTTAGACAGTCTCCCGAAATTGATTAACCACTTACTAAGTCTTCACAAACTATTTACGAACATATCACTAATATAACACAATCATAATTCTAGTGCTGTTTTGTGTTCTAGATTTGCTTTAATGACTACTACTTTGTCATCAACTAATAATTTCAAATATCATCTATTTCTGCTGTAATACGGCAGTCATTTTTTTCATCCAGCTTTTAGGATCATCTTGTGCATCGCTGCCTTTTATCTTCACTGTCAGAATCTATGTGCTTACCAGGGTTCTTTATTACACTGCTGTAACTGCACAGATTTTCTCATCACTGGGAAAGTGTTTCTCCCGAATAAACTTTGTGTTGAAATTAACCATTGTATATTTCATTCTAATTTCTTCACTTCATGGCTGGCTTTTGCCTATGATTTAAATTACATTTTTTTTGTTATTATATTATTTATTTGGTGTGCAGCTTCCCATGCTTCAATAAATTTCTTTGATTGGCCTGGAAGGGTGTGCGAGTGGGGAGAGAAATCCTTATGTTAAGCCTGGTTTAGTTCAGAAATGCAACAGAGGAGTCATTTGCATCCAGAGTTACTCCTGTATACAGGACTCGTGTCTAATTTTCTGGAGAGCTGATTCTCTGTATTGAAAGAAAGCGATTGCAGGCACCTGACCACACACATTAAAGACTGCTGTGCCTTGGAGTGACAGATGAAAGCTTGTGATTTCAAACACATAAAAGCATTCAGTATGGACACACTTGAGAAAGCCACAGAAGTTTTGTCAGCAGAGTATTATTTGTGTTATTTAGGCTAGTATATAAAAGCATCATTACATAACAAAATGAAACCAGAAGAGTCCAACCCATCTTCTGAAGCTTCTCAGCTATTTGATGATTCGAGAGCATAGCCTTGAAAAACCACACAGAAGAGACCTGGGAGAAAAGAGCTGCACTTTGCCTCCTGGAAGGTGATGTCCAGTTGCTCACCTTCCAGGAAAACCAAGGAATGCAGTGAAAGGTGGCCCTGCAAAATCACCTTTGTGCTTAGCAAGCGCCATGGAAAACAACCGGGACTTTTTTTTGTCAGTGGTTAACCCTTTCAGCCCATCACCCACGTGCATCACAGTGAGCCATTGTGGGCAGAAGGTGTATTCCTAACTACCTGTGGACACTTCACTGCAGCCAGAATGGTGTGAAAGCACCTTTACTCTCTGTCAGTCACAGTAAGAACTTTGTAAGACTGGGGTATGCTTTGTTTGCTAAACCAAAATGCTACTCAATCATAAATTCCCACTACTCCTTTAGAAAACTGATCATCAAGCATCTCAACAAATAGAGTCCGTTGAACCCTCTGACGCCAGCACTGCTCTAGATTTTGATGGGTTTCTATTCAGGCCTAACATTAATCTCTCTAAATAGAATGGTTTTGCTGAAATTATTGCTGCCTGTTTACCATTTCTTTTGTACAGTTATGCCTTCTTCTGGAAACCCAGCAAATTTTGTTTTTTTTTATCCCACAGTTCTTTTCTTCTTCCATCCATTTGCTGGACTCCTACTACCTTTCTGGCCCATGAATTTCACCTCTTTTTCTATAAATATATAAAGACTGACACATTTGCTGCCATGATTATATGAGTGTTAAAAACATGGATTACAACCCCTTACATACCCGTGGTTCCCTCTTCTTCCTTTACTTCTCTCTCTTGCCCACTTTCTCATCTTGCTCATCCGTCATATTTCTACATAAGTTTCTCTCTTTTCCTTCTGATACACTCTGACATCTCTGTTTCCTGGAAGATTCCCCCAATGAGCAGCTTTCTCCTCACCTCCCTTTCTGTCTTTTCGTATCTTCTGTTTTCTCCAAACTTTTAGGATCTTCTATCCTCCTAAGACACCCCTCATATGCCCTGTGCCCTTTGCTCCTCTCAGTCCTTGAAAAATCTTTCCTCTTTGTCCAGATAGTATTGGAGTAGAAAATAGAAGAAACCTGAAGCAGTTGTTTCTGCCTCTTCTTTGCTCCCCTGAGGTGCAGGAGACTGAAAGAAAGGGGATAAGAGAGAGGTTTGCACAAAAGAAAGACAAATCACCTTAGATGGAGCAGTCTGGAAGGCCAGAGGTCCTGTTTTGAGCTTTCAGATGGGGAGAAAAGAATAGAAGGATGAAGGTAAATGATGAAAGATAGAGGTAGGCAACAGCTTTTACTGCCTCTTTATGGGATAGAGAATAGCCATCACCCATCATCATGGTTCATCAGCCCTGCTTCAGCTCTTTGAATGCCACCACAGTCCAAATGAATAAAAGTTGTTACACGTTGTAACTTACACTGATCGAGAGGAATGATCTTTCATAGCATGTACACACTAGTCCCTGGAGCACTTAACACATTTAATTTCAGACTATACTCTGGAACAATTATCTTTTATGCGAAAGAAAAATTCGCAAGCTATGTCTATGTTATCAATTATTAAACTCAGACAATTAGAAACACATTTAGCAGATCCTGCATGCATCCATTTCAGCCTCCCTGTGTACCTGCTTCTGCCCAGGAGAAAAAAAGATCTGAATTGGAACCTCCATTAAAAGGACAACATGCCTTTAGCATTTTCTTAACCTCTAATTGCAGTGTCATCCACTATAACCCCTCACTATAAATTTTTAAAACATATTTCCTTCCCTTTCTTATTACACTTCAGGACACTTGGGAGAGGAAAGATTTCTGTATGTCCCTTCAGAAGAAAAGCATAATAGGTTGAAATCGAATAATGGAAAAATTGAGCTAGGTGAAAAGTCGAAAAGATTAAATTTAGCTTGTGTGTGGAGAGGTGTTCCTTTGACTAATAAATGGAAAAAACATTAAAAATTAAGAATAATCTCTGGCTATAAAATCTGTTGGCTCACGGGAAGATCTATGGCTTCTCAAAGGAAGGGACAGAATTTTGGGACACCTAAAACCAGCAAAGGAAAAAAAAATGAGAAAATATATTGCACAGAGAAACTTTTCAGATTAGGCAGAGTGCTACCATCCAAAGACCTGTTGTGTTTGAATGGTGATGAATCAGAGAAGGCCAAAATTTAGTGAAGCCAAAGAAAATGAAATAATTACTGAGAGAAGAAAATCTGCACAACCTTATCTCTAAATCAGCCAGGACAACAGGCTAACAACTGCTTTCTGTACGCCTTGTGTCTTGAAAGATTTTGTTTTCCTAAGACCATGCCTGCAATCAAAGGAACCCTAAAACCACCAAGGTCTTGGAATAATAAGAGCCCTTTGTTAAAAACAGCTGAATATAACAGGTAAAAAGATCTAGTTACTGTGGGAAAGACAAGAAGTTGCTGATGTTGAGAAGAGATGATGATCCTTGTTTCTTCTAGAGAACTTTCCCGGTTCTTTGCTGTTCCCACAAGGTGTAAGTCACGCTGCAACTTTCAGTCCTTCTGTTAGTTTTGCACTTTGCTCCAAATGCTTTTTTCCTTTAAAGAATTAATAGATGATACTTTGGAAGGTAATGTTTTGTTTTGCATCACTGAAAGCCTGCTGTCACCATTTTCTAAAAGGAAACTTCTGTAGGGTCCAATTCCCCTGCCGGGCTTGCTGAAGTGGCCATCTCTTGTGTATCTTCAGAGGGGCTGAAGAATACCAGCCGCGAAAGGTAAAGGCTGAAGACTGGATGCATATCACTGAACATCCACTAAGACCTTGAGAAAAGGTAGAAGGGCAACTAGTTAGTGAGACTATGTGCATGCATTTTTTTTTTTTTAACTCATATTCTAAGGCTTAAGGTGATTGTAAAAGAAAAAACAGATTCAGGAAACATAGCAGCTAGTTTCTAGTGCCCCCTTCTGCTATTGGAGATGCTCCTGTTTTCTAAAGCATAATTAAGCCCATTGTGCACCTGAATTTGTTTTCATGGCAGATCTGAATGTAATTTGGCTGGATTGTAATACAGCGCATTAAGTCTGTTTGAAGATGAATGAGACTTAAATTGCTGAAACCTACACCTCAGTTTTTCATCCGCTTTTTTGTCCTTTGTTTGCTTGTTTTGTTTTTTCCAATTCCAATTTTCTTTTTCAGATGATATACACACGCAGAATGCTACCAAATCTTAATGATGAGTGGCTTGTGCTTGCCTGGGTGCTTTATGGTGTTTAAAGCAATAGCTTTTCTTCTGCAGCTCTGAAACAAGACACACCTTTAACATAAAAACAGATTCAAGTACTTTGGGAAAGGAGCAAATGTTTACCAAACAGGTTTATGGTTCAGACAATCTTTTTGGAAAGTATTAGCCTGAAGCCAAACAACACGTATCCCTGAGCTAAGTCAAAAATTTTGATTTCCCTGTTCCCTGCTATGTATGTATGTGTAAAGGTTTATATATGGTATGTACAAAGGTATGTATAAAGAATATTTGATGGCCATAGGTTCTAGATAGTCTAGGTAAGTGAACCCTTAGAATCATATAAAGTGAATCCTACTGACTTCAACACTTCTCTGTTTTCAGAGAACTCTTCAACTAAGCTGCCCCACTGTAACAGGCAAGTAAAAATCCTTCTCAGCTTCTCAGGGAAATCTGCATGTGGTTATAAACCACTTGCACAACTACAGAACTACGTAATAAAACTTGTCTTCTTTTCAAGCAAACAGAGAACCTGATTCCACCTTTACTTAAAGAAGCAGCTTTTCTTTGTTGATTTAGTGTAGAGCTAGGATGGGGTTCAGCTCCAGTGAAAGACCCTGCAGATGTCTACCTGTAGGTGTCTGAATAGTGCACAGAAATTCTCTCTGTCCTGTATGAATTAGCAAGACCTGATCCAGGTTCATAAGGATAGGTATCGCTCCTGCCTGCAAACCTCCCAGCACACCTATTCATCCCTGTCAGCTTAACAGATGCCTTGGGTGCACTGTGACAGCTCAAACGGTGCTAAATGAGATCTTTGCACCCTGAAATGGGAATTTAGACATTTCACTCATATGTAGACCCCTGTATACAGAACCCTACATGGGAGCACCTTGATCTTCAACTAAACCTCACACTGACTGTGCTGTATGGGTAGTGCCTGTAAGAGGGAGCCTCAGAAAGAACTATCATGCAAACGTCAACAATTACATTGCAACAACAACAACCAAAAAACCCAACAAAACAGAAAAACATCCCAAAACCCAAAAAACTTCCAGCAAACCATTATATATTAGCAGGAAAATTCTATATGCTATTTACAGGGAGTCTAAAGAACATAAAATTACCAACTCCTGCCAGTATTACGTTGTTAGTATAGATACAGCCGTGCCTCAGGCATCTGAAGTTTGAGTAATGCAGTGAAGAGGTTTGTACTGTCCGCGCAGTGGAGGAATGTGAGTGTATTAGTTTCTGTTGAGTGAAACAAGGAAGAGAGCTGGCATCCACAGCTGCACGTGTACGGAACTCCCAGTGACCACACTGGTACTGCCTCTGCATCACAGACAACCCCTGAAGTGATGCCCTGTGGAAAAGGCTCCACAATGAATCAGGAGGACTCTCAAAAACCAGTTCATGCATTAAGGGAGACAGTTCTAATTACCAAAAACCTTCTGGAAATGCTTTTTTCTGATTCAGAAGGACATGAGCCTGATGATCCAACACAGTAAGCGTGTCTTTAGTTTAGAAGGCCCATTTATCTGGACCAGAGTGTTTTATTCATGGAGAACTTGGATACAAAGAGCCCTGTGCTCCTCACTGAAACCCATTCGCACTTCACTAACTCAGCAAAAGGGTTTGAGAATACACAGTTAGGGAAATGCCCAGCTCCAGACAGAAGTCTGGGGTCTGTAAATAACTGCTCAGCCTTTCAGTAAAGGTAGCAGGAACCACAAAAATCCTTTATTCCTTGAGATTTCTCTCTCTAGTCTGATCACTGGAAGCGCAGGTAATCTGGATATAAATCATCTAGGTCATGAAGGATGATAATGCATGGTACCCCCAGGCTGTGCCTTTGCTGCCCA
>NW_010413443.1:30866-35769 GCF_000710305.1 Buceros rhinoceros silvestris
ATTCCTGCTAAATACACTGCAGAGAATTAATTTAGCTGGTTTGTTTGCTTTTGCTATTTTTGCCTTTATTTTTCCCCCTGAGAGAAGCCATTCTTACAAATTATTGCTGACCAGTTATAAATGATTTCACGTCTCAAGACCCTCTGTTGCCAAGATCCACAGAACTTGGAGGAGCAATTTATTCCCAGGAAACTTGAAGCAAATGTAAAACTACCTTGTTAAATCTGCTGACCGGGAAGAACTGCTTCCATATCTTTATTAAGTTATTGGGAAGTCCTTTTGATTTTCAACAGGATGTGCCTTCTGATTGAGCACGTTAGCAAAAGAAAGACGGACTCTAATGAATCAATCTCAGTGTTTCTTCCTTGCATGGCAGCCGGTATAGATTTCTCTGTTGTGTTCATTTAGCTAGCTGAGCTGATTGCATTTGGGGTTGATGAACTGGATCCTTCAAAACATTTAAATTGGAGGGGTAATGACTGAGTTAGAGTGAAGACTTTTATGCGACTCATAGCATGGTGAGAGTGTTGGTAGACGAAATAAAGACTCCAGCAAATTTGTTTCTTTTTTTAGTTAGTATTGTCCAATGCTGGCAGTATCCAGGGGCAAACTTGTCCTCAGGAGGCTTTTCCAGTTAAAGCTAGGGCTCATTCTACATCAGTGGGGTGTAACTTCCTTTCCAATTACCATCAATAGCACTTGTATATTTGAAACATCTTGGAATCGAGACTCACAGATATGACATTAGTGGCCTAAATAATTACTTTGATAAAGAGAAAAACAATTTTTGTATGCTCTTTGACCAAGACATCTGATCCACCAGTGCAATCAATTCCTTTCCATTTTCAAGGGACCTTTCTAGAATAAAGTAAGGTTGAAAAGTACACAAATACTGCAGTCCTGTATCTTCTGTAACTAGAACTACTCTCTCTGGTGTTAGTTAGAGTAACCAGAGAACCATCGAGACTCTTGTCGCGGAGGCACCCACAAAACAGGCAGCAGCAGCTATCCAAAAACCATGGACTGAGTACGATCAAGTTTGCCTGGCATCCGACTGACCAAATCAATGGCAGGTCCGGGTGTAGGTTGGGAATGTATCCCTGCACAACAGACCCCTGGACACTGAGGAAGACGCTCTAAGAAGATGAACCACCATGTGCTCACCTCACTGATAGAAAGGAGAATCTCCCACTTAGAGATACCAAGAGGGTCACTCACTGACACTGGGTGAGGGTCACTCAGTCCCGGGGAGATACACTCAGACAGCATCCTGATCCAAGGGGAATCCTGGGAAGTCTCTTCAACCGGTGTTCTGATCTGAGGGGAGAGTCTCCAACTGCGCTACCTGCTGCTCCGCGGAGAACCAGCTCCACATGGTTCTCCAGCAGGGCTCCATTTATCCCCCAGTGGAGTGTAAACTGTGGTGATTTTCAGTCTACACAGCCAGGAGGCAGTTAACGGAACCCAGAGGAGCCAGATCGCCCTGGGCGGCACCTGATGTCTATGGGTGCTTCTGCAGGGACCAGTCTTTTGGGCAAGCTCTGTGCAAGCAGTCAAGGTGTCTGCACTGCTACAACTCTCTTAAGAGTGTTTTGATCCAAGCAGTCCTTAGGTTTCAGAATTATGAGGAGGGTAACTGCTTTTATCCCCCTCTTTGTCTTGTGCATAATTTTAAAATCATGCTATTCACAGCCTGTGTTCTGAATTGCAGATTAAGACATTTAATAACTAGCTGAACACAGGATTGCTGCATGGTTTGGGGCCATTGAGAAACATGTGCTAGATGTTTGATAGGAAATCCCCACAAGCCCCTTCATTCCACATGTAGCAAGAACAGCTTTTCTTCGTACTGTTAAGGCAAAAATCTATAAAAACGAGACTATTCTGTTGAAAGAGGGGAAAAAAATTTCCAGGACACTACAGTCGTTTCAAGAATCTTAAAAATTGGAAGGAAAAATTCTGCCTCGTCCCAAACATTTGTAAAGCATAGATGAGGAATATGAGGAATATGAGAAAGACATACAAGCTGTGTATGGGGCCATGAACTTCCAGTATGACTAGGAGTCACAGTTTATCCAGCCCGAATCTATCTCTATCATGGGCCAACATCTTTCAAAGAAAGATGAGAAAATTGAAGTACCCTCCAAACCCCTTAGCTGGATTAAAAAAAAAGGCTGGGGAGGGGGGAAGCCGAATGTTTTCATGGCCCTTCTAATGGTCAGAAGTGAAGGATAAATCCTGTATCAAGACAGTGTCTCAGATACAATGATCAAGTAGTTCACTCACCTTTTCTTGGAGATGGTAACAAATTAAATACCCCAAAGCAGGAAAAGAACAGTTTGAGGGACACTAAAAATTAAAACTTTTCCAATAAAATGTAAAAGGAGCAGCCCAGGTCGCTGTGAACTTACAGAAAGGTAAGAGTAGAAAAGAGAAACAGTAAAAGGTGTGAAGATGGCTGCGTGGATGAGAGGGCAGGAGTCTACGCTGCTGATTACTGAAAGAAGGAATGAGAGCGTAAGATGCTGAATTAACACTATAAAATATAAAGAGAAATACTGGTCAGACTGAAATACGACCACTGTAACTGTCAGACGGGTTATGTAAAAAATAAACTCCAGTCTAATCAGTTAGCTATTTCTCCAATACTTGCCGTTTCCTCTTTTAATTTTTATGTCCATTTTTTGCACCCGTTTCTCACTCTTCACTGAGTTCCAATGTAGACTCTGACTTTTAGTTAGATAAATAACCACAGATGTTTATCCCCAAACATTTGCAGTGGACAGAAGATGAAACAAACCCCAACAATTCTAGACTAATAGAGAAGCTAGTGGGGAGGCAGAGGACCAGGTTAAGAAATTGGCACTTCTTTTTAAGCCCGCAGTGCTTTGTTTGTTTCTCTTATAACAGAGGGAGATAAAACGCTATTAGAGATAGTGATCGTATTTCCAGGTGCATCAGGATAGAATTTGCAGAGCAAAGAAACAGATAACACCTTTCTGAACTTATTCCTGCTACGGTGAGATGTGCAAACCACAGGGGTTGCCATCGACTTCGAGTTTCAAAAGGCTTTTGATAAAGTTTCACATCTGAGAAAACTGGTTACCGGAAACACAAATATTCCAGCAGTTGAAGAAGTTTTTAAAACTCAGATGGTGGTCACAGTTTAAACGCTCTTCAGTTTTTTACTGACGTGGAAAAGGTGAAGCTCAGCTCAAAGGGACAGAACCAGTTCTCACTTCATGTGACTAAATGCAACTCCCATGAAAAATAACAGGACTTCAGTGTACCTCATGTCTTTGAAATCTCTGGCAGTAAAATTTGAAAAATACGGATTTAAAAGGCATCTTTTGATCACTTTCAAATCTCTGTTCAGATGAGTTTCTTGCTTAGGTAGAAGCGGGACTTTTTCATTTCCAGGGCATATTGCAGTCAAAAACTGGAAAAAATGCATCAGTATTATTGTAACACAATTTAAAAAGGCTTTCATAGAAAAGTCGCATTAGTTTTCAGGAGACAGGTGAGGGAAGAGGGAGGCACACAAACCAGCACACCAAAGACGGCAGAGCCTCTGCACCATGTGATAGTCACACTTGTGATTTCTCCTTTACAAAAATCTTGCATGTTTTTTGTTGGCAAGGCAAACTTGTGGAAAGCTGGTCTTGCGCTTAGAAAAGGAATTAGGAGATGAGGAATCAAGTTTTAACTCCTGGAAGGATTCAAATCATAATAAATAAACCAGAATGCAGCTTTTTTGTGTATTCATAAGGGCTAATTCGGATCCAAGAATCATTTAAGCACGTTAGCATAATGCTAATGTGCTGAACCTCATCCAATGAACTTTAGTACACAAACAACTTCAAAGGATCTTTAGGACACTGGAAAGGACATTTCTCACGGATAACACGCTTTCTTTTGCTGTAGCTCTGTGGCTACACGGAGTTTGGTTGGCTCAGAGTGAGATCAAATAAGCTTGGTGAAACGGGTGTTGGAATATCTATAGCAATATATATGCTATTAGAAATGGGCATTTACAAAGCTGGAAAATAAATGTTATTCATTTCCAGGGGCTAGTTCATTGAGAAAAAATGTCTCTTTTTTTTTTTTTACAATATTTTCCTTGAAAGCACATTCCACCCCCTTAAAAATGGGAAACACAGCAAGCCATAAGCTCACAGAAGTGAAGGGAACCCTGATATTTCCTAAAATATTTCTCATTTTGATTAAAAATAAACAAACAAAATTGAGAAAGATATTAAGGAAGTTATTCTGATCCACTGTAGTATTTTCTCTTATCTGAAACACCATGTGTGTAGTTTTATTAGTCTATATATTACAGTTATAATTACTCAAAAAAAAAAAAAAAATCAAGGAAGGAATGCAAGCTCCGCAAATTTTGTCAATGTGCATGTTAATTTTTTCAAAACGGTGTCAAATTCCACTGTTCCATCAGTAGAGACTTACAAAAAAGTACTGATCTGATCCTAAACATTAAATCAAGTTCTAACACAAGCACTAAAAAGTTATTCCTTAGAAGTGATCCGTTTTCTTTGCAAGTTTGCATTAGTGTTCAGCAAGACAAGAAATCACACACCTACTGTGGTGGAACAGAGCATCACACCCGGATTCTGCCTCTTCTCCTTGACCTTCCAAGGCAGTGGAAAAGAAGTGCCCCATTACATCTGCTCACCGCTCAGGCGCCAGTACTGCTCCCCGCTGGAGTCAGCCACCTCCGTATCACAGCCTTAGCAAGTAGGTCGGTCTAATTTTGCATGTGAAATGATTTCACCTTCATGAATAGAGATGAGTCAAACAGGCTTAAAAAGACACTGGACAGTTTGATAGGGACGCTTCAACTGATGGATCAAAGATTTACTTAATTAAATTATTATGTTTATATAAT
>NW_010413444.1:0-7018 GCF_000710305.1 Buceros rhinoceros silvestris
CCCAGCCCTGGACCATTGTTATTTTCCTCAGGAGTGAAAACTTAAAGGCTTTTTCAACTCAAGCTGTAATGCGTGGTATATCGTTTGCTACACATCAAAAACTACACTGAAGAGTAGGCTTTCTGGCAAATTGCTTTGATAGAAGAAAATAACACATTCTACATGATGCAATTCAATAGCTTCTGTAATGAAAAGGATCAGATAAAAAGAAAATGTTTTCAGTTCTATAGATCAGTCTGTATGTGCTGAAATGTTGTTTCCTGCTCCTGTACATTCAAATTTAAGGGCCAATACATCCTGTCAACTTAATTTCTCTGTGCATAGAATTTGCAGTACAAAATTGGATTTCTGCAATTTTTTTTCCATCAGTACAGAAAAAAAAAACAACTTACGAACCTTTGAATGCAGTATTTTATTTTGGCTTTTATATTTAATCACTAGCATTCTTTGCTTTGGTGGGTGGTGGAAATAGCTTATAACTCTTGTTTTGCGGCTGTTACGTCTTGCTGCTGCTCAGTTGTTTTACTCAATGGATAAAGACTTCTTGCAGATGATGTCTATGTGAAAACTCCAATGGCAAAAAAAAAAAAATTGGAAATTTAATGTATGCACCTAGTTTAGCTTACGAGTCTACTGATCTCTTTCTTCTTTTGGGAATGATTTCTTTGTAGCATTTGTAAACCTATTCTTTGCAATTCTGAATCATTTCACTTCTCTATTTGAGCTTGCAGATTGTATCTGTCATCTGTAATTTTTCTTCTTGGTGTTATATGCTGAAGCTTCTCTGTAGAGTTCTGTGATTGATGTGAGAGACCTGATGTCCCCTGAGAGACCTGGTGAAAGCTGAGCCTCCTCCTGTGCCCCAGTTTTTGTGTTAGAGAAGCTGATGGTGTGCTGCTGCTTGGCATTTGGCTTAGGCAGTATCTCTATCTCTTTATTATGTCTGGTGTTGAAATCCAGGGTGCTGATACCATAGCAAAATCTTGTGAAAGCTCTTTAAAAAAAGTTCCTCTGTTCTTCCTATACCACACCTCTTTCTCAGGAAAAAATCTTTTAGACTATATGTCACTCTTCTACTATAGTTTCTCCCATTATGCAACCGTAAGCCTGAAAGACTTTTGCTTGGTCAGTGGCCAGTAATCTGTGGAAGGAGATGGTATCATACTATACCGGCCTTGAAATTTGTGCTTATGGGTTGAAGTCATCCCTTCTTAAGATGGAAACATCTAGAGGCTTTATCTCCTTTTTTCAAATCCATAGATCTCAATGGGATCACAGAGGCATGGTGGGATATCTCACATGACTGGAGTGATGTAGTGGTGGAAGACAAAGATGGGGAGTTACCCTTCAAGTGAGGGTGCAACAGGGATATGTGAAGCTTTGTCTTGGGGTAGATGATGGGACAGCTGAGAGCAGGTCGGGATTAGTGAGTGACATTATTTTGGGTGTCCTCTGTAGGAAGAAGTAGTAGATGATGCCTTCTTAATATAACTGGAGGAAGCCTCACGTTTGCAGGCCCAGGTCCTCATGTGGGTCTTGTACCACCCTGACATCTGGTAGAAGGACAACACAGCAGGGCATAAGCAATCCAGGAGTTCTCTAGAGTGCTTTGATGACTTCCTAACACAGGTGATCAGGGAGTCAGCGGACAGAGGTACTCTGTTGGACCTTATACTTAGAAACAAGAAAGGACAGGTTGAGATGTGAAGGCCAGAGTTGTGGTGGCTTTAGTGGCCATGGTCGTCTTGGCTGTAGTGACTGAGACCATAGAGTTTAAGATCCTGAGAGGGCAAAACAGGGCAAAAAGCAGCATCGCAGCTCTGGACTTCAGGAAGTGGACTTTGACACGTTCAGGGATCTGCTTGGTGATAAGTAGTTGATAAGAAAGATGTTTATGCTACCATTCAGAGGGATGTTAACAGGCTGGAGAAATGGGTGGAGAGGTTAGCTCATGAAGCTTAGTAAAGAGAAACACAAAGCCCTGCATGCACTTGAGGAGGAATAACCCCATTCTCCAGTACAGGCTGGGGGCTTTTCAGAAAAAGGCCTTGAGTGATCTGGAGGACAAATTGATGATGAGCCAGCAATGCTCCCTCATGGCAAAGAAGGCCAATGGTATCTTGGGCTCCATTAAGAAAAGCATTCTCAGCTTCTCCTCTGGCACGCACTGGGAGAAACATACATGGAGTGATGTGTCCAGTGCTGGGCTTTGCAGAAGAAGTCATAGGTACACTGGAAAGGGTCCTGCGAAGGGCCACAAGGGCTTAGAGGATCTGTCATGAGAAGAGGCTGAAGGAGCTGGGCATAGCCTTGAGAAGAAAAAGGCTCATGGAATCTTATTGGTGTATATAACTACCCAATGGGAGTGTAAAGACGACAGAGCAACACTTTACTCGGAGTGCCCTGTGTACATTATGTGCACATCAGTGCCCTGAGACAGTGTGCACAGACTGAAACACAGGAAGTTCTGTCTGAAGTAAGAAAACACTTTTTGTTCTGCGAGTGGTCAAATGCTGGCATAGGTTTCCCAGAGAAGTTGGGGAGTCTCTGTCTTTGGAGATGCTCAAAACCTGACTGGATGTGGTCCTGAGTGTCCTGTTCTAGGTGACCCATGGTTTGAGCAGGGGGTTTGGATGGACTAGATGATCTCCAGACATCCCTTCCAACCTCAACTGTTCTATGATTCTGCAGAGGGCATATCAAGGGTTTTACCTGTCTTCAGCTTTGATGTTTTTAATGTTGCAATTAGAATTGTCATGTTTTTCTCTGTTTATTCACTTTCAAATGTTTAGGTTTTTTTTTTTACTTTTAACATTCATAACATCATGGTGTTTTTGCACATTTTGCTGTCAGTCCTTGAGGAAATACCACTACACAATTTGAACACACACATACTTACAGTTAATATCAGAGAGAACTATGCCAGTGAAAGTGGACTGTATGCACACAGTAAAGGTAGTTTTACTGAAAGTTTGAGAAATTTTTTTCAGTACCACAAATGCTATGTAAGACACTTTCTAAGAACACATGCAACATTACAACTTCAGTGTCTTGGGAATGCTTACCTTTTGCAAAAACCTTTTATGAGCATAGTCAATTAGTGCTAGTGTGCAACACATGCTTGAATTATTTAAATAAATAATGGTTGTAGAGAAACCCCATTGGAGCCTCATAATAAAATCCCTCTAAACATAGAACACTGTGCTGAAGGCTCCAAATAAGTTTATTATGATATGAATATCTCTAGTTTTTCTGCTAGTTTTCAGATTCTTTTGTTGTATTACTTAAGACTTGAAGAAAATACTATACCTTTTGAATTTGGAAGACCAATTTTTTCAAATTTGGAAGATCACGGAGAAAGAACTTAGTCTGGTGTCCTCTACAAAGTCTCGCTTCGCTGTTAATGTCCTTCAGGCTGTTCAGAAGATTTTGAAGTCTGCTTGGTTTAAAATTAAAGACAGAGGGTTTTTATAGTAACAGCTGAGTTCTACTGATTTTTGACCTCAGTTGGAAGAAAGTGTTTAGGTGGTTATGTTTCAATGCTTCCCACTTTTTTTTTCTGTAAGAGTTGTATTGTTGTTGTAAATTGGTAGCATCCCCTTCTCTGTGTGCTGCACACAGATAAGACAAGGTTTCTGGCCAGAGATTATACGTCTGAAGCTCTAAAATAAATTTATGATTATTCATAGTGTTCTTTTTCTAATTGTATTAGTTGTTCTAAAAAAAGATGTTAACTGCTGCCAACAATCTTGTATGCTGGAAAAATGCATGCTACAAATTCATTAGTGAGATTGAATGTGTGTGGCTTTTTTGTGGTTCTTGTTTCTCCACATGGCAAATGCATTTAACTCCAATGAATCCATATTTCAGTGTGGCAGATGTTTTCTGTCCTCTCCTGAAGGCAGTGATAGTCTCTCCCACTGCCACTCTAATGGCTATGACATCAAATGCTCTTTAATCTTTGTTGCCTCTGCTTAATTGACATAAAAGAGAAAGTAAATCCTTGCCTGCCAGGAGATGGTGTGAGGCAACCTGTTCAATGCATCGCTCTGTAGGGCAGTATTTTGATTCAGTGCTGCAGTGTATTGGTTTTGAGATTGGATAGCGCCTTGCTCATTTTTGAAAATGGATGGTAACAACCGAGACTAGGACCTGCAATTGGCTCATTGTTCACTGTAGTTCAGAAAATGGCAGGTGCTTTGAAAATAGGGGCCAGGCATGTAGTGCATAGATGTTGAGTGCCAGCTTCAGTGAGGCATTGGTTTTCATTTTTGCTCTGTCTCCTGTAGACCCTCCCTCCACAACCCTTCTGCCTCGCTGATCCTTTGTATCTGGCTTTGAAGCATCCATTGGAGGGGGAGACAGCAGTTGCACCATCTGGTTCTGCTGAGGGTCCATGCCCATGAATTGTGATCTTTTGTGAAATCTAGCCATTTTATTATTGCTTTGTATGGATTCCTGCTTGAATTTCTGCCCTTATGTCATCTGCCATTAATATTCGCGATGACAGATTTGGCGCTAGGATACTGCAAGACCAAAGTACAGGTTGATCATATTCTACAAACATGGATTTGGCATGTGAAACAATCACCATGCCAGAAATCTGTAGCAGTTCTGGTTTTGCCATGAAACATGGGAAGACAGAATTGGAGACCTTAGCTGTGTGGAGCAGTTGTCCGTTTGCTGGCTTGCCACCTAGCAAGCAGGCAGAGGTCTGCACACGATAGTCCATCATCAGCTGGTCTTGCATATCCTCACGGCTTGAAAGAAAATCCATTAGTTACTTCCTGTAACAGCTTGATACAGAGTAATCAACTGCATGAGGGCTGAGCTGTGCTACACTATGAATTAGTCCCTGCCCTCAGAAATCATTTCAGGGTCTCCCTTAGTGCTTCATTTGAAAATTAAATTGTTTGGCCCAAAGGATCATGTGGGATCCATAATTTGTGAAACCCAGCTGTCCCTGCTTGCATGTGAAAGCAGGTGGAGTGACTTGAGGGATTTTGATCTTGATAGCAGACTTTGTGGGAGATGCCAAACTGATAATTCCCATACTAGATTTCATTGGAGTCTGCTGGGAGCATGTTACACACTTTGAGTCCTGAATAGGGTCAAGCTTCCTCAAAGTTTCGTTGTGTAACTAGTTAGGATGTGCGCCTAGAGGAAGGTGCGTGCTTTCAAGTGCTCTTGCTGTTTTTTCTCCATGCTGCTCATGCTACTGATGGGTTTCTCTGGGATGGATTTTAAGATTGTGATGTAAAGGATTGCATCCTAAGAAAAGGTGTTTGCTTGCAAGTTAGTTGTAGCTTTTGATTGGGAGTGCCTTGTATCTTGATGGAAGGCAGGGTGCATTACAGCTCACCGTGAGTGTAAGCGTGGATGTGGTTCTTGCCAGCTCCAGGCTGGTATGTCCACTGGCTGATTTTGGAGTAGAAACAATGGCTGAAATTCAACGAGTTGGTTAGCGTAGGGCGTGGAATTGTCCTGTCCTCTTGGAATCCTTAGCATTGAGTGTCCAATAAGGATGGTTGTTCAAAGAGTTGACTGTTGATGACTTCTCGAAAATGCGGTGGGGAGGGAATGAGGAAAAGCTCCCTTCTCCACTTTTGCCTTTCTGACAGACAGGGTGAATGTGTTTTTATGTATTCCTGTGGAAGAGCCCAGTTATTAAACACATCCCCAGGAAGCAGAACACTTGAATTCAGTGCTGCTGCTGCCTCATGTGATTCTTCTCTTGTTCTCATAGTGTCCTGCCCACCCAGCAGTGTGGTTGCCTAAAAAAAGGCTGGGCTTCCCCTGTTCTCTTGATGAAGCAAATGATGCAGACAAAAGTCTCCCAACTTCTAGGGGCCAAAAGCAAATGGTTTTGTAGTCTAGTGATTTGGGACCTTTTTGGGGAGTTGGAGAATGTTGTGTCAGCCATGCTGCGAGGTTGTTTAATGGATTTGATGCCTTATCTTGTTCACTGCTTTGCGTACAAAAATCATATTGCAACTTCTGCTTGTGTTTGCCTGAAGAAAGGCCTTTTTCTGAGTCTTTCCGAGGTGTATAAAAAGGGTGGGGGAAGCACTGATTGCAATTTCCCTTATCTCATGACTGAAAGAGGACACCTAGCTGGTGAATGGCAGTGAACAAATGAAGTGAAGGCTTCCCTCATTGTGTGTTGTTTACAAGGTAGGAGGAGAAAATGGAGCCTGAAGTAAGATTGGAAGCAGGAATGTAATTAGCAATCAGACTATGTTTAAATTACTGTGTGTATTCTATACCGTGTGATTCTATAGCGCAGACATCCTTCAGTTGGTCGGTTAAAGGTTTGGAAAATGGGTGAAGTAAATGCAGATGGTGTTTGAGGAACAGGATCTAGTAATGTACTATGTCTTGGTAGTTTACTTAATTCCTGTTTGAATAAAATACTCTAATTTCCTGAAGAAGCGCTAAAAGCTAAGGCAGCACGCGTATGTTGAAAATATGTGTTGGTGTCTAAGGGAGGAAACGACATAAGAGCACCAATTTTTAAGCTTGTCAGCAACAGCTCAAGTGCTTGCACCAAGAAAATAAAACAAACAAACCTCATCCTCTTTCTATCCTGTGCGAATATAACCCTGAAACTGGAGTTAATTTGCAGTTTTCTTTCTCCTCTCCCTCTCATTCTAATTTCTGCTGCTCATGCTGTCTCATCTTGAAAATTAGGCAGTGGATTTAATTAAAGTCTCTAATTTTAATTCTCTTTTCTGCTAGTAGTCACATTTATATGGACACATTTGCTAACACAGTAAGCATTTAGTTCTGCTGCCTGTGCTGAATGGATTTGGAGTTTGACCCGTCTCAAGCGCTGGAAAGGCTCTAGCAGTGAGATGTTCCTCCCCTTAAACAGTGTTTGCTGCAAGAAGGTCTTTGTGCCTTCCTGTGTTATTTCAATTGCCTATTGTTTTCATCGATTTCGTTGGTCTTTTTTTCTCCTTCCCCCCCGCCCCCCCCCCCCCACCACCGCATGCGGGCGGGCCGTACACCTCAGGGT
>NW_010413444.1:7174-15242 GCF_000710305.1 Buceros rhinoceros silvestris
TTCAGGCAAGATTCTGGGGCATGAATGGTTTTTCTTGCAGGAATGAACCATTGAAAGAAAGCCAGAAAAATGGGGTTTTGGCCACTTTTGCAGGAGAAAAAACTGAATTTATCAATCGTACCAGTTTGGCTTAGTTCTGTAAACTTTTTTTTTTTCTAGAATCGAGTGCCAGTTGTAGTGGTATTCCTTAAAAAAAAAAGTGTAAAAACTGAGGACTGTGGGATCACACTGTCTGTTTATACTTTTTGGTGAGTCACACACTTATCTCTTATTTTTTATTTCCGTTGGCTGACATTGACCCAATTTTGTCAGAATGAAGTTTTTAAAAAAATATGTGGCTGGACTTTTTTTTTTTCTAGAATCGAGTGCCAGTTGTAGTGGTATTCCTTAAAAAAAAAAGTGTAAAAACTGAGGACTGTGGGATCACACTGTCTGTTTATACTTTTTGGTGAGTCACACACTTATCTCTTATTTTTTATTTCCGTTGGCTGACATTGACCCAATTTTGTCAGAATGAAGTTTTTAAAAAAATATGTGGCTGGACGGAGGGGAGAGGCTTGGTTGGCCTTCCAGTGTGAGAAGGGCTCTATTCAAGATATATGTTTTTAGAAAATCCATGTAATAGAAACCTCTATAAATTCTTTGATAACAGGAAAAGCTTCAGTTGACGGTTGGAAATTGCCACTACATAGAAAGTTTTAGGCTTCTTTAGTGCTGCTGCTCATGGAATTATTTGTCTCATTGAAGCACTGTTAATTAGGCTGGCGAAACTAAGCTGCATTAAGAGTGTTGCCAAGATACTTGTGGAGACACTGGGTCTGCAGTCAAAACCTGCTATTACAGCATGCTGGGTGGATGTGCTGCTCTGGCCAGCAACTCCATTGCACTTTGGTACATGTTAGAGCTTTTCAAATAGAGCCTGAACTGTGCCTGATATATTGAACTAGGAACATGTTTTTGGTTGGCATTTAAGAAGTTACAATTTTTTATACATATGTGTATTAACTTGTGTTGAACTCCGTTCAGCAGCTCTTGATTCTTTTTCTTTCCTGTGGTCTTTTTGACAGATAGAACAAATATGGCTAAAAGGAGGTGCTTGCCCCTCCCTCAGTGCTTCAGAGTAGTGATGATGCGCGTTGGATAGAGAAGGGGTAGTTACCGAAATGGGAATAGGATATACTTAAGTAGGATGTAGCTTAAAGGAGAAAAACAAGTTCGAAGAAATGCCACTCACATAACTGCAGTTTCTGATTTTATCTAGGAAATGGTGTTATTCATTAAAAATTGTTATGCAAACCAGAAATAAAGCTCTCAGTTTTCTTTTAAATAGTCAGTTAAAGCAAAAGGAATGCCTTTAATATTGTGTGATTTTCTTTGTGGCACACATGTGCTCTGCACATTTAATAAATGAATACACACTCAAAATATATATACAAAAAATAGATAAGCACTCAAACCTTCCTAGCGATGCCCAGCTCTTAATAGCTTTTTTATGTTCCCTCTGACTTTTTAACCATGTTCCCTCTGTCTTTTCTCACTTGCCATTGTGGAGCTTCTCTGGCAAGGACAACTGTTGCTTATGAGAAGATTTGAGGTAGAACATCAATATTTAGAAGTGTCATATAGTTTAGCAGCTACACACTAACTGAGGAACTCTTTTTGGCTAGTATTTATTTTGGACAGTGTTATGACAGATTGGGATCGCTTCTGTGGAGTGTACTCTTGCTGTGTTTTTGCAAAAGTATTTTTAAGTGCTTTTTTAAGCTTCTGATGGATTCTTGGTTTAGTCATATTAATAAATATTTAGCAAAAGGGATGCATTTGTTTTAGAAGATAAAGAAATGTTAATGATATGAAAATGCAGTTATGGATCTTGTGAGGGCAAAGAATTATTAAAAAAAGGTTGTGGCTATTTTAGTTGTAATATTTGTTTTTAGGGAGCTAGAAATGTGGAATTGTAAAGGTTTTTTATCTTCCTCTTAGATTTTCAACTCTGTTATCAAAGGCCTTTAATGCTTGGGGGAAAGGAGTGCCATTCTGACTCAAAAAAACGCCTTTTGATTTTGATCTGGTGCATCTTTTGACTGCTGAGTATTTATAAACTTTTTAAAGCTCTGTCCTTTTTATTCACTAAAAGGAATCCATGTTTTTGAGGGAAAATGCATTAATTTCAGTTGTGTTTTATTTTTCTGTGACAAGGAGCAACATATTGAAAGATGGGTGCTGATGTTGCAAAACCTTGTGCTTAAATCTGATTTATGACACTAAGACACTCAAATTGAGACTGAAAATGTGTGTCAGAGAAGAGATTTGTAAGACTGTGCTTTTAGCTTGCGTTCAAGTAAGATACCTGTCTTACTGCCCCTTTTTCCTGTCAGTCTAAGGTAGAACTGAGCGACATTCAGAGCACGCACTCCGTCAGATATCCCAAACCTATTAGGATCTTCCAGTTACCCTGTGGGGCAGAACCCGTGAGGGTACAGGCACACACACATTTTAGCCGCAAGTGGGCACCAATTCTGACTGCTGGGCAAAAATGCCTGTGGAGTCTGGGGGCACACACCCCGAATTTGAGGAATCTGATTGGTTATGGTCGAGACAACTTGTATATAAAGTAATTTAATTCTGCACAAATCCTCAACACCTGCAGTTGCTCTCATGCAAAGGCCTGCCTGGAAGAGAGGAAAGCTGTGATGACATGAGGTTTCTCCAGCTTCCCTAGGGATGCCTACATCTTAATGGGTTTTTAATGGCCATTTTGTTGTTTGATCACCAGCTTCTCGTGGTGACTGGGGCTGACCTGACTTGCAGCTTGTCTCCTTTGATGGTTGTTTTGTCTTGAGGGCTGCCAGACCCTCTGAGCCTAGAGCCCAGGGAAGATGAGCATCCTGCCTGCAGTGTGTGCTCATGTCCACGCTGTAGGGACAGGGGTGGTTTGGGTTCCTCAAGCTGGGAAGACCTGGAATTGTGTGTATCCCGCCCAACTCTCATTAGTCCTTCTGAAACTGGGCCACGGAGTGGAGGCTCTGTGAGGCTAGAGAGGAAGTTTTCCTGAGGGATGCTGGCTCTGTAACCCAGTTGGTTATGGTGCTCGCTGGTGAAGAAGACCTTGGCAGCCCCTCTCTGTAGGTTTTCTGGATTGTCCGTTAGAAGTGTCTCTCTGGATTAACTTCGTAATGAGCCCTGGTGTGTAATTAGGATGCTTTTAATCACCCTGCTGGGTAACCTCATCCCACTAATGATTTTGAAGCAGGCACTGTGGATTTTGCTAGTGTCTGTCTGCTGTGATCTTTAACAGCAAGCTTTATCAATTTTCTTTTTTTTTTTAATAAATTTTCATTTTGGGTAAAACACAGGTTATAGTCTTTTTGCATGTAAAAAGTAAAACAAAGTGTTCATTCTGATGCAGGTCTGAAAGCAGTTTGCATAACTGATTTTAAGCGCTAACTTCAACTCAAGTTTTGACAGTGTCTTCCAGCTATTGTTTATCACATAGCATGCTTATATGTGAGTTATGTGAATATTTTATGTCATGGAATTTTTTCTTTCTTTCTTACAGCCTTTCTTCCAACTTGTGAAGTTACGGAAACTTGGACTTAGTGATAATGAAATCCAGCGGCTCCCTCCAGAAATAGCGAATTTCATGCAGCTAGTGGAACTTGATTTGTCTCGAAATGGTAAGCTCCAGTGTTAATTTGTTTGATTCTATACCATCCTATGACATGGTCTGTAAAACCGGGTTAGTAGGGTTTTTCTGTCTCTGAAGTTGGTATCTATGTCCTGCAGAATGCTTTTCCCTGTAATTTGTGGATTTGCCTGTAGTTCTAGATGGGGAGGAGGGACAGAGCAGAGGAGAGCCAGTGATGGAAATACAGTAATAAAATAATGCTTGACAGTAGTTCTGCCTTTGAAAGCCTGCTTTATTTTCCAGTCTAAAAATGCTTTACATCCTATTTTTATATATCTGTCTGTCAAAGTGTTCATTTATTGCCCCAACTCTCTGAAATGCCTAGAATTTAAGAAAGGAAAAAAAAAAGGTTGAAAGAAAAAAAGCTCCTTTCTGTCAAAAAAAAAAAAAGGCTGCCCAAGGGTTAGAAGTCCAGTTCTTTATCTCTGCTCTCCTCTTTACCTGTGATTAGCAAGACACAAGGTGCTGGTATGCCTAGTTGTACTTCTGGAAGAAGAATCAGTCTGTTTGTCACCTGCAGAGATAAATTCAGGAAAGGATTCTGGGAGAAACTTCCTAAAAATGTGTTGTTGGAAGCAACATGGATTATCATTCGGTTGTAATGTTAGCTGCTCATGTTGTCCTGAGCTGTAATGGAGTGAAAACAATTTTTTTTTTGTGTGTGTGGCCTGGCGAACTTAACCAGTTCTGCAAGAAGGGGCTGGTGGGTCACCTTTAAGCAGCCTTATGACCCAGTGATCTAGAAACAGTGAATCCGTGTTACCAAATTAGAGTGACTGTCAGCTATTTTTGCCTCCTTATATGCAGTGGATATGCAGAAAATGCTCTCTGAGATGTCATGGATGGGGTGGGAGAGAGCAAGGTTGTATAACCTTGTAAGTAAGCGAATAACTGAATATTCAAGAGAAGAAATAGGGTAACAGGGAGCCTTTTTTTTTTTTTGGAGTTTAACTTCACATTGACCCTTTGCCGCTGAACAGTATTCAGTGACCACTTCACCAGCCTGTAACTATCTGAAATTTACATCTCTCTTTTACTTTTTGGTGCTTTTAATGCTATCTTTATCAGATAATATAATTGATGAAGCATAATGAGTCTCCAGGCAGTTGCTGAAAATTTCTGTGAACAATGTAATTTTATGCACATTTGCAAAACCTTATAAGAGAGGAAAACTGGAAAAAAAATCTGAGAGAAGAAACATGTTAGTTAAAACATTTTAGAAATACATGAGTATTAATTCGTGCAAAATTTTGGCTACGGAGTTTGAGTTTGCTCTCTGTGACAAACCTTATACAAAAGGAAACCCTCTGTTGGCTTAGAAATTCTCTTTGCAAATAAATAACTAGCTGCAAAATTGCTGGTAGAACAGGGCCATGTGAACTCTCATCAGCCTGACTTGGAAGCTGGCTCGAGAGCTCAACTGTAACAAGAACAGATGGTGTGAGCATTTAAGGTTGGGTAGATGCGTATGTGTCATTAGAAGTTACAGCACAGGGAAGTGTTTTCTCAAAGGGTGGGTTGGACTAATGCAGGTGGCAGGGGGCAGTTGCTTTCCTATATCCAAGGTTCAGTGTTAATGGCGCATTTTATTGCATTACTTTCTCATCTCTGTGGTTTATTGCAGAATGACTGATACCACTTCCCTCTGCTAAATCATGTCATAATTATTACATGACAACCCTTCAAATGAAAAACACACTGTGCAGGGAGATACGGGGGGACCATGGCAGAATTTGACTGATGTTACTTCCTGCTGTTTGGTCATGTTATGGATGTCTCACAGATCTTCAGATTAAAAAGCAGAAAACTGTCTCTGGTATGCTGCAGGGGGAATTCTCACGTAAGATTCTGAGATTTATAGTATTTTCTTGTCTGAGATTCGTGTTTTGAACCCGCCTTCCAATATGTCAGATTCTCAACCTGCCAAAGGTTTCTCCTGTTCAGTGGTTTGTGCTCCATCAGTTTTTGTTTTTTTAATTACTAAAGTACTTAGGAATAAAAAAAGGAACTCTTTGTATTCCTTTCAGGCAGAGAAAAACAGCTCAGCTTTTCAAAATGCAGTATGCTGCATGAATAGGAAAGTGTGATGGTGACGTCTGAACTTGGGAAATAAGAGATCATTGTTCTGTGTTTTTTGTTGTTTTAGCTGTCTGGTTGGGTGCACTAATTGCTTTCAGTTCTGGCCATTCTGTTTCCTCAAGAGCTTAAAAAAGACAGATATAAATTCATGTAATGTTCTGTGTACAGCCTCTTATCACAGGAAGAGGAAAAAAGAGTTTTGAATAGACAAAGAAATACTTCCATTTCCCTCGTAATAAAATGGTAACAAGTCTTCCTTTCTCATACCTTCTGATTCTTTGGCCAACTTAACGATCTTTGAAGTTCCAAGATGATGGATGTATTATGTGGCTGGACTTGGGTGCGCTTCTAGGCTGCGTATGGTGTGCGTATTTGTGCAGAGGTGAGGTCTTGCATCTGGAGGTGGGATTTATCCCTTCAGGAAGGATCTCTCCCAGCCCTTCAGCGGTAGCTCTGGATGCCTCTGCAGTGTGGTGTTACACGCTGCGTAAGAAGCCCTAGTTCATAGGCACTCAGGAAAGGTCAACAGGAAAACTCTTAAGTTTGGCTTTCTTAAAATCCCAAGTGTTTTAAAATGCCCAGGACATGCTAGTATTTGTTAAAAATGTGCTACATAATTAATCCTTCAAGCACTTTTTAGTTAATAAGTGAAACTGGAAGTACAAAAATCCTTCTAAGTAAAACTCAAGAATCTTCAGCAGATGTAAACTTGATGCTCCTGTGGTCTCGAGTGTACGTGAGAGAAGACTGGGAAGGGTCAGATGAGAGCCTTTGTGGTGGAGAAGAATGATTTGGGGAAGGCTAGAAGCCATATAATTTTAAAATTTTTCTGGATTATTTGCATGTTTATGATATTTCTTACTCCTCTGCAAGGCCATGTGTTCTCAGAGATTTTCTAGGAAGCATTGGCACCGTGCTTTTCTAGTCTGGCTGAGGCTGTTATTTGAGCAAAGGTTGAGTGCATGAATCAAGGATGAGAATATCAGAGCGCAGGGAAGCTGTGCTAAGAAAACAGCATAGTGGTGGTGAATGCTTTGAAGGTTATTTGGCAATGCAGTTTATCTCTGCCCCTTGGTCTTAAGTTGTTCAAAAAGCTGATGTACTAGTTCTGAGGCTGAAGAAAACAGACTTGTGGGATTTCAACAGTGGATGCCTGAGATTTTGAGTTGCTGGTAAAGCATATCTGGGACTTAGAGTATTCCCTGTAGCATCTTCTGAGATAGGTGCTCAACTGCTGCATGTTTGAAACTACTGCTGGTTCCCTCAGACTCCCCAAGCATGGCTAAATCTTTTCCTTGAATCTCATATTACTGGTGAATTCTCTAAGGACATGGGGTCGCTGAAGCATCCTTGTAGTTTGGGTAGGGCTCCTCTGCTTTGCATTGAGTGTGAGTGCAAGTCTTTGCTCTACGTGGTAGAGGAGAGATTCTGCTCTAGGCACAATCAGAAGCACCTGTGTGCTCTTTGCTTTCCCACAGCACTTGGGGCACTCTCTGGGACAAGTCTTGAAAGACCTTGTAACTCAGAAAAGAAATGCAATCTCTGAAGGAAGAAAGATGGTTCAAGTTTCTGCAGTTTTTTCCTTGCACCTCAGCTGGCACTTCATTAAGCTTCTCTCTCTTCCAAAGTGCTTGCTGCTTGCTTGAGATCCCTGGGAATTGTAGCAGGCCGCTACCCATGCTGCTCATCCCACAGAGGTTTCCTCCAGTGACTCCCTTCCCCCTTTTCTTCTGCATAACACCTGGAGGCTGAATTCTTAGAGCTCAGGGTCCTGCCCAGATTCATTAAAATGTTAATAGCTTTTCTTGTTCTGTAGCTTCTTGCAGACAGGATGGGTAATGCATAAGGTTTCTGTAGTTAATTGAATGCACGCTGATATGTGGGATTATGGATGCTACGTATGTATGCTGTGTTCTTGCAGATGTGGTGCATTCCTTTTTAGTATTCTTCTTTTCCAAGAAGAAGGTGTTTTGTTTGCCTTTGACAAGTATTAAATCCTCCAAATTTCACTGATATTGGTCATGATATTGCATGCTCCTTAAAATGCCCTGAAGATGTTAATTTAATTATAGTATTTTTATTCAAAAGAAATTGCTGCCCCACTGCACACTTTCTCTTAATGGGTGTAGTGTGGAAGTCTGATTTTTTTTTTTTTTTTTTTTGTCCTATACTTTTTCCTGCTTTTGACAGGTTGTCAGCAACTTGTTTCATTCAATTCTTTTAGGATAAAAAGAAAATCACTGTGAGCTTTCACCCTGGACAGTGACTACTGAATATTAGGCACTGGGATGGTTTTCCTAC
>NW_010413444.1:15412-17901 GCF_000710305.1 Buceros rhinoceros silvestris
TTTGATGAAGGTTTGCTGTGATATCTACTGAGGAAATCTGTGTGTTGGCAGGTCTTGTTAAGCCATGCTTGATTCTGCGTGGTGCTTGATACCAAAATTTCAACATGGGTCTTTACCTTGATAGCTAAAGTATAATACTGTTTGTTTAATGTGTACAGTTTCATACCTATCTTAGAGATGGATTCTGACTACACGATACATTAGTTGCTACCCATTTCTGTAATTTCTGGTTAAACTTGAGTTTATGTCTGCTTTAATAGTGGAGTTGTGGCTACAAGTCTTGTGATGTCAGGATATTATCATTTCAAAATCCTCTCTCAATGTGGTTGCCATGTTATGTCAAATATGCTATAATTTATGTGAAAAGAATTACAGATTTCTTGAAAGAGAAAGATGCTACTTCAGGATTACCCGAACAGTAGAGACGGTTCCTCAGAAGCATCTCAGTAGTCGCACTGTAGTGTAAGGAGAGAGCTGCTGCTGTGCAAGGCTGACAATCTGAGCAGTGTCCAAGCTTTTGGAGATCAGTCTTTGGCAGCTGTAGGGCAGTTTCCCACATGGTCCATGAGCCCTATTTTTACTTTTTTCTTGCTTCCAAAAATGGATTATAGTTGCGGATTTAGAAACTTTTATTTTGTTTCGTCTTCAGTTATCAGGGTACTTCCAGAAATCAACAGCAGTGGTATTTAACTGTTCCGCTTTCAGTTGGAAGCGGTTTGATATGACTGCTTTTTATCTGAAATGTTTTTTCTTTTTAGCTGCTTTACAAGCTACGTAAACATCTTTTTAGATATATTAGTCATCCACAGGATACCATATTCATTATGTATTGTGTGATAGGTACATTTTAGTCATTTAAAGTTTCCTTACAAAGTCGGGTGAGCATACAGCAGCTGACCTGCAGAGCATCAGTCCATGCCGCTGACGTGTGGTGATGTAATCTTTGCTCTATTCTCTGAAGCTTCGGCTCACTGGTTTCTATCTGTGCATGCATACCAGTGCTTTCCCTTTTCAATTCAACTATCTGCTCTAAAAGACATACCTGTCATCCATACTGTAGGATTACCCCCCTTATGCCCACAAAGTGGGGAAGTGCCCGTTTTCCGCTCCTCCAGCCAAAGCAGGATAACCGGTGTTTGGAAAGTAGAAATACTGACAGTGGAAAGGCTTGAACGCTTGTTTTAGTTCAGCCTGGGCTGGTGACCTAGCTATTCCACAGTGAGGATGTAAGCTAATTAGGCAGAAGCACACTGGGTCTTCTGATCCTGTCCTGCAGCCTGATGTGGGTTCCGCTCTTCATCTGAAGGTTGCTGCCCTTATCCTGTACTCTCTCCTTGGATCTGGCTGTCCACCTCTGCTGCTTTTCTATGGAATCTTAGCAGAGACCTCCATGAAATCCTCCTCTTCTCTGCCTGCCACCAGCTGCCCTGATATGAATGTGCTGGTACAAGATTGGTGGTAAATAGCAAAACCTAGAATGCTAAGAAATAAATGTGAATCAGCACCTTTCTGTTCAGTGGACAAGCTAAAAAGAAAGAAGCCACCAAGCTGTGCTGAGGCAGCATAGTTGGCAAATGCATCTTCTTTGTTAATATAAGCAACTGGATGTTGCTTGTTTGCTTTCTGAACTGATTTGTGTCCAGGTGAGCACTTAAAAACAAGATTTGCTCTCCTACTCCTCAGTGCTCATGTCTTACCTGGTGCAAGAAAGCATCCTGAGAATGCGCACACTGCAACCCTCGTTGTGAGCACCTGAAAGCCATGGGACATCCCACCAGAGACTGTTGTGGTTTGTATGGTGGTAGAGCACTACTGCAGAGGATCTTAACCTTTAGCCTGGGTCAGGCTGTTTTTTTGTTTTGTGTTTGGTTTTTTGATATAATGTTGAAAATTATTTTTCTGTGCTAATGAAAGCAAAGCTCCCTTTTTGTGGACTTGATGACTGAGTTTTTCTCTCTTTTAGGCTGCTTGCTAGCAGTTGTGTTGGGTAGAGATTTTTTTGTTTGGTTGTTTTTTGACACATCTAGTTTCTAGTGACAAATGTTTTCTTTGTATATCTCCTAGCCCTCCTCTGAGGTTATTTTAAAACCTGTGCTTAAAAACCATTATCATCTTCATGTTTTACACAGAAGATTAGAGATCGATGTTGAAAGCAGAGTACTTGGGAAGAAAGAAACACATACTGTAAATTGCTTTTAGATTCTGGAGCACTGCAGATTTCCACAGACATGTACAAATTCCTGCTCACTTTGAAGAAAGGTTGTAAAAGTAGGAATTCAATCTATGTCACTAAAAGGAATTTGATTTTAGTAAATTGGAGTAGGAGGTGAACTTTATATGCAGCAGGAGAAGTAAGGTGAGAGAGAAAAGGCTGGACCTCATCACTGAGCAAGGCTTAACATGGAGGGGAGGAAAGAAGCATAAGTGCCAGCTGTGATTGGGAAAAAGAAGATAATCGTAGAATCATCATCTGGTTGGAAGAGACCTTA
>NW_010413445.1:0-324 GCF_000710305.1 Buceros rhinoceros silvestris
AATCGTCGGGGTGTAGTGGGATGCTGAAAAAGCAATTTTTCAGATCAATAACGAGAAGAGGCAATTTTAGGGAAGCACGGTAGGCATCGGGAGCCCTGGTTGTAATGCTCCCATGCTTTGTATGACATCGTTTATTGCTCGGAGGTCGTGCAGTAGCCTCCATTTTCCTGATTTCTTTTGTATGGTAAGGATTGGCGTGTTTCATGGGCTACGCGAAGGCTTAATGTGGCCTAATTTTAGCTGTTCCATGACCAATTCTTCTATGATTGCGACCTTTTCTCATGGTAATGGTTACTGGTCCACCCATATCGGTTCGTCCGTTAA
>NW_010413446.1:0-1057 GCF_000710305.1 Buceros rhinoceros silvestris
TATCCTACTTCTATTAGGCTTTATCCCTAGAACACTCTATGGTTACATTCATATGATAAAAAAGCACGCTGTGTTCAGAAATACTCCCTCCGCTGAGCTCCCAGTAAGACACTCAAGTCCAGTAGAAATATAGATTACTTAATGCAGTTTCTTTAGCTACAAGCTAATCACACAGTAGTACTAAATAAAAAATAATAATAATTTAAAAAGTTTTAGCACACGGACTGTAATCAGACCAGCAGCTTTTTTAATCACAGAATGATGACACCTACCCCAAAAAGTTACTGACTTAACTCTCGGAAGAGATTAGGATAATGGTTGGGGGGGGGGTGGTGGTGTATACTCAATGGCACTCGAATAATGAGAAAGGAATGATGATGATGATGATGATGGTGAAAAACTCTGCCAGCCGAGAGCCTGGTTTGTTCCAAAGGTAGGTTTCTCAGCCCTTTCTGAAAGTCAGGTTAACTCTAGGGTCTCTCAAGGGTTTGTTTGGTTTTTTTTTTCCATTATTTGAGTCCTAAGCTGCACCACTCGTCTCTGCTCCAGGGAAAGGGCTGCCGTGCCCTCTGGGTCACAGGGAACGCGTACGCCTGTCCTGTCCTTGCACTGCAGTTCACAGGACTCTCAGGCCCTGCCATGCCCATGACTGCAGGCAGGCTTGTGGCAACCAGGGGAGCATCAACGTGACCCCAGACATGCTGCATGACGGACAGCCTTTGTAGTGTGACGATCATCACACACTGGAGCCAGAGAGCAAAATGACTTTGGGATGTGGATCGTCAGTAAATTTTCCCCAGCTACCTGCATTTGAATCACCTGGAAAAGAATTTGCCTTTCTCTTTCTGACACCACTGGACTCCAGGGGCTAGAAGAGTCTTTCCAGGCGCTGACCACCCATAACGGATCTGGCAGAGGTACGGCCCACGGCACTCCTGGAAAGCGGACAGCCATGGAACACCTTAGTCAGTACGGCAGGACCCAGGAAAGCTAGGGGCAGGGCTCAGTACGGCTGGGGCCCTGGGGATCCGGGAGACTAACACACCAAAACCTTTCC
>NW_010413446.1:1106-1966 GCF_000710305.1 Buceros rhinoceros silvestris
CGGCTCAGTACGGCGGGGCCCCTGGGCATCCGGGAGACTAACACACCAAAACCTTTCCAGCTCAGCTCCTGGAGGAGCAACAGCCTTGAGGAGTACTCCCAGGTGAGACCGTTTCCACGAGCAGAGCTGTTCCTCACCTCGGTGCCAGTCCTACTAACGGGAGGGTCATCACCCTGTACAGGATGTTAAAGTGCTTTCTTACAATGGGTTTTGTACTAATGACCGGGCAAATTTAATAATCAAAAAGCAAACTGAATCTTTTGGAGCATCTTTCAGTAGCTTAATAATACATCCTGTATCACGAGAAGATTCAGTTCAGTGTCTTAATACCTTACTGTGTGAGCCACTGAGAGCCTGGAGACCCGCAGGAAGGGCGCCCTGGCCCTCAGCAGCCGCACCGTCACTGCAACGTCTCGCAAAGAAGCCCTTTGAGCTAGGCAGAGGCAAGGAGTTCGTTGTGCATGTATATGGCCAAGGCTTTCTTCCAAGGAAAAAAGACTGCATTTGGTTTTCCTTTCAGTGAAGCACATCTTCCTTATTATATGGAACACAATCAGAGACTCGTTAGAGACAGGGGTTATTAAGACAAGCGCATCTTTCTCACACACCAGCTAAAAATGATACATTCACCATCTTGTACTAGATGAAACTTCATTTGTGTGAACCACAAATCACTTTGAGTGCAGTGGGACCTTCTCTCAGTTACATCATCTTTCAAACATGACTCACAGAAAACTTCTCTTTAAGCAGAAACAACTCTAGTCTCTCTGACTACCTTCTTTGGGACCTGCAGGGTACCATCATTTCTTAAAAGACGCGGTTGCGGATGTGATTAAAATATCACTACATTTTTCAGTGTA
>NW_010413446.1:2089-11212 GCF_000710305.1 Buceros rhinoceros silvestris
ACGCATGTATCATCACAGTTTAAATAGCTGCGAACCAGCTCGTACAAAAAAATACAATCATAGCACCATATTTACAAACTTAGTACCATCTCCTGGTTAACTAGAGAGTCTCCAACTATCTTTTATGGCTAATTAGGTTATATGTTAGTGCTTTCAAAAAATTGCCTGAATTTCTTTTACAAATATACACTTATAAAAAGAAACATTATCAAAACTGCTGTCGTCTAAGGCAGCAACTTGTGTTACAAAAGTTATTAAAACATCATTATAGACTTAAAAAAGTTTAAAATTTACATTTTCCTTCTCATAGGCACTCTATAAACTAAAACGTGGCCTTGTTTTCACAGCTGTTAGTTTAAGCATTTAGTTAAATGTTACCAGTGTTGATCATTTTTTTAGATACAAGCAAAAGGAAAAAAGAATCACCCATTAAACCAGAAGCATCATTTACAGTTTTTACTTTTGCCTACTTTATACACGTTTGGCTTAAAAGTGACACTGTTTTGCTGTTGAAGTTTAGAGTATGTTATCCCACTGCCTTCTTCGGGCTGAGTTCCTTCTTGCCCAGAATTCGGTGAAGGCTGGCTGACATGAAGTAGGGCTTTGCCGTAGATCCATCATTTCTTTCCAGGTCTTCACCTGAATGTTCACAGCAAAAGAGCAAACAGCAATAGAACCACACACACACACAGAATTGAAGAAAGGAGAGAGCAAAAGACCCAACATTAAAAAAACACAAACCAAAAACCTCAGTCAACGCAATTTAGCTGTACTGATAAGCTGATGAAGGACACACTAATACCCTATTTTCTCAAACCAGAGCAGAGACACACATCTGGCCAGTTCTGCATGGCAGCAATATAACCTTTCTGTTCTCCAGTTCTTTGGTTTGGCAGTACAGGTGGATGTTTCCAGAAACACTCAGGACTCCACCAAAGCCTGACATTTTGGTTGCTGCTTGCTAGAAAATTTGTCCCAAAGAGTGCTGTGGATTTAAGCACTTTTTTAAAAACTGGACCCTTTTTCATTGCCTTCAAGAATATTGCCTTCATTTCAAGGTAAAGTTATTTTGAAAACCAGATGCCACAGGTGCACAGTACCATATATGATCTCCTCCCATCCATTATTACTGAATAGGAGCATGGGAAGCAAAACAGAACATGAATTTAAAACAAGGAGGCAGAGGCATTACTTCCTTCCTACAGAAAGTCGTGACTGAATCCCTGGTTGGGGCTCAGCCCAGTGTTCATGCCAGGCAGGAGCCACAGACCAGCGAACAATTTCACACTGATGGGCTGTCTGGAGGGAGGGTGCAGTGAAGTACCGCCATTGCAGCTGCAACCCTGCAGAGACAGGCAGCTGTATCTGCACCGCCAAAAAGAGAGCGCCAGCTGCGAGGAACAGGCTAGAGGAAGCAAATCTTCATGCCTCTCCATGGCAGTACACACCACATATCTTTGGAATAAGTTCAGAAGAACATCTGATAATTTTTGAATGCACCAAAAAACTTTCTAAATCCTACTGGTTTGATCAATTTCCGTTTCATTCTGAATAATAGTACTCGATTATTTATTTATGGATTAGCTTATCTGTTGGTGTTGTTAGTGCTCTGTCTGCCTGTGATTGTGTTTGTTCAGAACCAATGTCCACAAACTGAGATAAGTAAGCCGTAGCTCTCAACTAGACATCAATTTTCGGTTTTATGACTGCTTTTGTTCCTGTGATTCTTAGCAACCCGGTATTTCCAGCATCACTGCGAACCTCAGTTCCTAGCGAAGCAGGGTCAAGAAGGTGAGTGTTTGAAGGAAGAAAATAATCTATGCTGTTGTAGGATGAGAATCAGTATTACCATGTTCACCTTGCCTCAGTGATCCACTGTGCATAGGACAGATCAACCAGTGCCCCCTTAGCATCATCAGCAATTCACCAGCTGCAAGAACCATCACTACCACGTACCTTCTACTTGGACCTACCAGAATGACTTTCATTATAGAAAAACTGTACCTTTGTCTCTTTAATTCAGTAAATCTAGCAAATGGAGCGTATTTTGTAGTACGTACCTCCTCTTCTTATAACCATGTCCTTGTTTTTGATGAACAGAATTATTCTGTGATTTTAGCATTCTCTGACAGGACACAGTGAGCAGCAAGTCCCTTTGAGGGTGCCCAGGACTGCCTGCTCTTGGCAGGGTCCAAGGGACAAATAGGTTTTTAAATGGTATTTTACACAAATTTGAAGGTAATTCAGCATAATACTTTGTTCAGGGCTATTAAGTTGAAAACAAAGGACTACCTATATACCAAAGAATAATTTCATCATTAACAAGAGGTTTGAGTGAATCACTGCTGTACAGGGCTCCTTACAAAACACCCAGTGGGAAACTGTTAAGGGAAGTTAAGGAACATCTTAAAAACAAAAGCCAGATATCGCCATGAGCCATATAGCTACCTTCCACTACTTAAACTAATTAAATTTGGATACTAAAACACTTCTGCACTGAAGAATGTACCAAGGAGCCAGTCTGAAAAGCAGCAGCAGTTCTGCCAATTCCATAAGGAATGGATAAGGTGGTTTTCTGCTCCTCCTCCTGTCACTTGCAGGCATTAGTGAAAGAAAACATCGTACTTACAGAAGCAGAGGAAAAGTGTATCGACACACATTGCATAGACGCTGAAGAACCCGTGTGCAACTAGGTAGGAGCCAATAATGACCGTCTACAAAACACAAGCCACAATAAAGCCTCCAGTTTAGTTTGGCACCACCGTGTCAGTGTCGACACAAGTCAGAAGCCTAGTCTGCTAAGCAAATTTGGGAGGATCTAAAGGCAGCTCTGTACTCCTCTCAAAGGTTACTGCCGCTGTGGCGAGGGATCACAGGTTCAAGACACCTTATCCTAATGTGCAGTAGCTGCTAGTTTTCCAGCTGCCCAACTGGAACCATTTAAGCCCCCAAAGAAAATATATGCCAAGAATATTCTGAACTCCTCCAAGATCACTCTGAAGAACCACTCGTCCCGGAGATGTTCTGGAGTCTAGGGGGGCTACGAAAAGAGAAAGAGATGCGTCACAAGTCCCTTCTATTAGAAGCCACACTGTCATCGTTGCCACACCATCAGCCTTTGCTGACTGGGAAGTCTGAGCAAAGCAGACGTGAAAGCTAGTTTTTGTGAAGGCACAGAGTCCCTGCAGTGCCCCTTACGCCTGAGGGATCCAGAGGGCTGGAGTGTAGCAGATCAGTCCTCACTGCAGTGGATGGTACACCACTGAGGGGACAACAACAGGCCAGGTCCCGAGTACTCTGAGCACCTCAAACTGCCCCCAGTGTTCAGGAGATGAGATGGTGCCTTACCAACAATGGTACCCAGTAGTAATTTAACGTCGGCGCTTCCTGTGCGAAGAGTGGTATTCTCCGTGTGAAGAAAAAGAATGCAAGAACACCTGCAAGAAGCACAGAAGATTAGCGATTCCTGCACTAACGCTGACTTCCTAACTTCCTTCAAGCATGGACGAGACAAAAGAAACAGTCTGCAGATCCCAAGCTGGTTTAAATATGAGTTTGTGAACAACACACTTCTCCGTATTAATGATCTGCTGGATCTGCATTCTGACTGAAGAGAGATGTCAAAGAATCAATTGCCATGAAGAGATTCGTGGGCCCAGAAAGGCTTCAATGCACTGGCTTGTGTCATCATTCTGCTGGATTTAACAGCAAAAGTAATAAATGATGATAAATAAGACAATGACACGGGATAACAAAGACTATTGGGTGGATTTTTTCTAAAATAAAAAAGTGAGAAAAATTCTGCTGCTTTAAATTTTATTGCTTGAAGAAATACTGAAGTATTTCAGATTTAAAGGAGAGAGGGCAGTTCTAGTGATAAGCCCAACGAGAAGTTGAACAGGTCTATTAGAACAGACCAATGCATCTACAACAGAAATCGCCCAAAGAATTTATTCTTGAAGAGGATGAAGACGTGAATTAATTTCAGTATTTTGGGGCTTACATTTCAGAGAATATGTTTCAAATCAAATTTGCTACCCCAGTTTGAAAGTCATTCTAATGTAATGACAAAATATTTTAGATTGGTTCTTGGTACTAATTTTGAACTTTTGATTAAAATATATTTATTTAGTAACCCTTTGAAGTATGCAGAATACAAAATACAGTTATTTGTAAAAAATGTTTTTAAACCCCTGCGACAATTTAGAAAAAACTTGAATTTCTGAAAGTGCTTCATTAAAAAAAAAAAAAAAATCACTTTTTCGTCACAGAAAACCATGAATAATATATTTTGATATTTACTGATAACTAAGAAACCCCTTTAACTTCTAGTGTCAGAAGTATTCCATTTCTTTTACTATAGCTTATGCTACAGTGGGCTTGAAAGCAGCAGAGCTTCAGGCCATCTCCTGCAGCACCTCTCCCGGTACACATGCTGCCTGCTGCCATTCTGCTCAGTCCGTACGAGAGAAGGACCCACTGGCTGGCACTGGATGGGGCTTGGGTTTGACGTTTGGCTGCGGAAGTCCTTGCGCCAGCAACACAGGCAAGAGCAGCAAAAGCAATTATGGAAAAGATGCTGTGAACAACACACTGGGGAGGGTGGAGGGGAAAGAAGAAAAAATATATTTTAGTTCAATCTTGCAAATCCGAGGAATGAAGGAACAGCTTCCCAAATAGTCAGAAGAATGAGAACCTCCAGCTGTTAACTGAGCATTACGAATACAGCAGACACCTTGTGGGTACCGAAAACAGAACACAGCGTTTGGAAAAAACGACAGGCTTACCTACGCCACCAGCAACGAGAATCTTCCCCAGGAACAAAAGGAAGTCTGTAACTTTGTCCAGAACTGCAACTCTGTTCAGCAAAGGACAAATGATACATAATCACCACACAGCAGACAAGTGCATTCTTCCTCCTTAAATCCACGGGTGGTTGACAAAGCATGACCAAGAAGCTGCCTTTTTCTGGTTTCACAGGCTGACAACACAACACACCACCACAGAAACGCAGCTCTGAGGAGGCTTTGTTACAGCCTAATCCCATGAGGCTGGTTAAGAAAACATGAAACAAAACAAAACATAAAAATACTTTTATTTCAGCCTTTCTTCTAGGGTCACAGGTAAGCCAGCCCAGAAGAGGCAAAGCAGACCCAAAACAAAAAGCCACGTCTGCAGGTTGCTGGTAGGTCTTCTTTTCACTTGGTCCTACCTGGCCACATTTCATGACCCCCTAACATGCCAATTCTACTATTGTAAGAGATCAAAGGTACAACACCCAAGGCGAGAGGCCTCAAAGCTGGGAAAGAATCGCAGATGAATGAATGAATGAGGGTAGACAGAAAAATTGACAGTAAATCTGCAGCCGTCATTGAAAGCAACAGCAGGGAGTTTCTGCTTGAAATCCTGCCAGCCTGTCTTGCCAGAAACTGCAGGTAAATAATGGGGTGGAAAATGAGCTTTGTATCATCAGCCTCCTGACAGCGCTGAAGGCTATGGATATGGTAATGTACAGCACTGACTACCATGAAAGAGAAGTGTTAAGAAATATTACAGAGAACAAATCACCATTAAACTGTCAGAATTCAGAATTAGCAAAATACACGATAAAAAAAAATCTCCATTTGAAACAATAGCATTATACAGATGGCTTTTAGCTATTGCTCTTACTGGTTAAGACAGTGAGGTGGTGTTCTGAAGGGAAACTAAGGCAGATCCTCTTTCCTGTCGCACAGTGCTGCACGGCTGGGCACCGCTGTACTGATATTAATGCAGGGTAACAGTGAATGCACTCCATTCCCCCATCCCCAACCCTTTCCTCTTCCTTCTTAAACACGACTTCCATTTTCCTCTTAGCCTCTCCCTCTATTCCTCTTTTCCTCTCGTCCTTCACTTAATTTAAACCACCTAACCAGTTTTACTGTGTCTCCTGCTTGGCAATTAGATTGTCTGCTGTTGCATCAACATGGCCTGCTCCTAAGTTCTTCTCCCATTATTTTTTAATCTCATAGTAGTACAGGAAGAGCCAGGAGCAATGAAGAAAAGTACCGATGAGAACGGGGAGTCTGGCAGCAGTCTTGGTAGTGAGGAAAAGGGCCCGGGGAGTTCCCAGCACCAGGGGAGATCTGGTTATGTTACAGATACTGGCTTTGAAAGCAAAGCCCTCTCTCTTCTTTACTGCCACTCTCTGACACCCCCTAACTTTCTGGATGAATCTGAAGACTTAGGTCTTTCTGCTTTCCTCTTCACAGAGAGTGAGTGGACCTGAGCTCAAGAAATACACATACAGCAGATGATGAGCATCCCGTTCTGTACAACCACCTCCTCTCAGGGGCTCCGCTGGTTCCTTGGAGGCACTATTGCAATCTACCGGGTGCTTGTGAATTTAAAAGAGCAATCACAACAAAGCTGTAGATTGTATCAACTTTGCCTAGGTTCCTGTGCTGGACAGCTTGCTGTTACACACTGAGTGTCAGAAGGGAGGGCCTTGTCTGGGGACAGAAGCAATAGTATTTGGAGGAGACATGGGAGAAGAAAGAAGTGTGTCATCAAAATGCAATACCATGAAATTCTGACATTCCCAAGGACTGGGAGATGGCCCCTTACCTCACCACATTCCGCATGAGCAGAAAGAATGCTTCCTTCGCTGAGGTGCAGAAGTTTTTACCATATATGGCAATCTGCAAAATAATAGTAGCTGTTAAGTATTTTAAATTATTAGGATATACCCTTGTATGCCAGAATCTTACTGCATGTAAGGCACAGTTCTCTCTAATAAGTGGCACTGAAACTCAGATGAACATAAAGCACTTCCCCCAGTTACCTGCTACCTCCCAAGGCTTCCCCCCAGGCTGGGACAGAATATCATCCATCTTTCCCCTTCAAGTCATCTGCTGATGAACCCCCTGTGATCTTGCAGGCAGCAGACACCATACATAGTTTGCCAGGTAGAGTAAATGAGGTACTTGCTGAGGAATTCTTCTCATCTTGCTATTTATCTACCCTAGATTTATAGGCGGTGGAGAGGAACAGGCACTTGTACCCCTGTAGGTATCCCCTTAGTCCTGACACTGCTCTCACTCAGGAAGCCATCAGCAATACCAGTATCAAAGTCAGTGAATTTACATCAGCATAAAGTAAAGCAGCTAAAGTTATTCAGGAACAAAGTAATTTCTTCTTCCTGGAATAGTGTCCACAAGGTTAAGCAATACTGGAACAGCTCCTGGTCAGTCAGTTTACCAACTGTAAACCAGGTAGTCAAAAAGAACAGTTCCTCTTCAAGATGGCATTAATTTGAAACATCAGCTGCACGGACATGGGTTATAAGGGACCCAGTACAGCAACCTCCTTTGAGACAAGTCCATGACAGTACTGCTCAGTCACCAAAATTGCTTCAAGTCAGAAGACCCTAGGCTGAAATCTGTGTATACTTATTTAGGTGAAAATCTGGAATTTCTCTTCTGAGAGCTAAGAAGGGTTATTTTAGAGAAATATCACTGCTGCTGCTAGTAGAATTTGTGATTATAACTTCCAGATACCATGTGCCTTCTATCCTCCTTATTCAAACGCTGTCTCCAAACAGAAGTGTCATCAACATGCAGTAGGATACAAGGGAACATTTCTGTTGAAATCAGAATTTCAATTGCTGAATCAGAGGGGAATTAACCAGTTACGCCATCCCTTCCCACTTACTTTGAGGGGTGAGGGGCATGGACAAGGACAGGCATAAAAAGAGGGTGAATTCAGAAGAAAAAAAAAAAAAGATCTTACTTTTTCAGGGTAGGACCACATGCATTTCCTGAAAACTCCCATGAATCCCATTATTTATTCAGCAGATTCTAGTCCTGCTGGCTGCTGACCAGCTAGCAGTGGCTAGGGCATTTTAGTGTCCAGATAGGGGAGACCACATGCAGACACAGCACATACCATGATGTAGGCATTTCTGTTTATAAATTTTAAGAATTTTTCCAAACACCAGAAACAGCATTTGAGGCAGCAGAGTAGAAATCTAGTGAAGGAGTTCTGTGTACCTGAAAAAAAGGAGTGAGTACATCTTACACAGAACTCATGAACAGTCTCTGGAACACAGAAACCTGTTCAGATTAAAATCTTAAATTGTGACAAAACCAGAAACATAATTTCTTTTCTCCTAAGTACAGACTCTCTTCCTCAACCAAATTTAGCTCACTAGCTTTCAAGTAGATCAGATCCATGTCCCGCATGGACTTTGCGTTAAGTTCCCAGGGACGCAGACTCAGCTTGAATAAACCAGCACAAACTCACTGGCTTCAAATGAAACTAAAACAGACAAAACCATTATGGAATTAATCTCTTTTCATTGCTGGTAAAACACCTTGGGGAAGTAAGGAAATAATTCACCAAATGAGCAGATAACCTGGAGCAGATTCATAAACCTCACCTTTCAGTTTGTGATCCAAGTACTCCAGTATTACTCTAATAAGCTGGACAACAGCAAGAATTAAGGCCCCAAATGCCAGCGAACCTGTGTGGTACCTAAAACAAAATAAATGTCTGTTATGCTGTGCATATGCACTGTTATCCAAACCTTCGTTTGCGAAGCCAAGCCATGATGGTGATGACGCACTGTTGTATGTGGATGTGTTTGTGCATATATACACACATAAAGAAAATTGCCACTGGAGGACGTTCCATTGGTGGAAATTCCATACACTAATGGACTTTCACACTGATCCACTAGAGAGGAAGAGGATGAAGCCATTGGTGCTGCTGGTGTTTGTGTGAGTGCTGTGTGTGTCTGTCTGTCCATCTGTGTGGCCAGCTGTGTATATATGTGTTGCACACATATATCTGTGTGTTTGTGCCTACTGGGAATACCTGCTCAGCCTTGTAATTGGTTGGACCTGGGGTCATGGAGGTGCAGCAGCACTGCCACTTTCAGGCCATAGAATTCAGCCTCCCACCCTCTAACAACTACACTGTCCTGGCTGTGCTGGATTTGGATGGAACAGAGTTCGTTTTATTCACTGTAGCTTGTACGATGCTGTATTTCGGGTTTGTGCTGAAAACAGTGTTGATAACATACCAATGTTTTAGCTCCCACTGAGCAGCAGCAAGGCCTTTTCTCCTCCCCACCCTGCCCCG
>NW_010413446.1:11303-36495 GCF_000710305.1 Buceros rhinoceros silvestris
CCCCACAGAGCGGCAGCAAGGCCTTTCCCCCTCCCCACCCGGCCCCGCCAGCGAGCAGGCTGGGGGTGCACAGAAAGCTGGGAGAGGACACAGCCGGGACAGCGGACCCCAGCTGACCAAAGGGATATTCCAGACCATATGATGTCACGCTCAGAGATAACAGCTGGGGGGAAGGAGGAGGACGAGGGGGACGTTTGGAGTTACAGAGTTTGTCTTCCCAAGTCACCACTACAAATGATGAAGCCCTGCTGCCCTGGGGATGGCTGAGCACCCGCCTGCCTATGGGAAGTGGTGAATGAACCCCTCATTTTGCTTTGTGTGTGCTCACAGCTTTGCTTTACCTATTAAACTGTATTTATCTCAGCCCATGTGTGTTTTGCACTTTCACCCTTCCAGTTCTCTCCCCATCTCCTGTGGGGCAGTGAGTGAGCGGCTGGCTGGGGCTTGGCTGCCTTTGAGACAGATCGCAACGCTGCCTCATCACCTTCATTTGATACTCTAAGCCTGGCTTCCCCAGCTGTCAAAAGAACACTTGTTGGATACATGACAAGGCTTACGTCCAGCTCCACAGTCTCACCGTATTGCACGTCCAAATGAAGAGAAGAGTGGCCACAGCGGAATATCAGCTGGTTTTCGAGAGGCCCAGTAATAAGAGGCAAAGGCACCAGCAAGGGTACACTGACCCAGTGCAATTGCAAAGTTCACCAGCCACAGAAAGACAAAGGCGTTGGCTAACTGGAAGATGAAGATGTACTTATGGTACAGGCTTTCTCCTCCATAAAAAGCAAAAGTGCACTGAGCGCCCGGACACAATTTAGTCACATTGGTCTTGTTAAAAGTCTGTATAGAAAGAAAAGTAGACAAAACAATGGTAAGCAATGAATTCTGTGTACAGTCTCTGAGGTTTACCAGCTTAATACAAATAACAAATAATTCTGCTTTAAGTGTCATTAGCTCCCCCAACACTGCACTCCAATGCTATGTAACCTGTTCACATATTTAGCATTCATGTTAATGTCTTATGCAGGTGCTTAACGTTAAACTATGCAGTTAGCAAACAGGGCTGTTCACCACATGCCTGAAACCTACATAAATGGAATACGAACTTCAAAAATCTACTTGTAAGATACATAAATGCTTCAGTTTTATTAAAGAAAACTTGCTCACATTAAAAAAAAAAAAAAAAAAAAAAGAAGAAAGCCAGAGGCCAAATCTGCAGTTCAGGTAAATCACCACAGCTGAACTGAAAACAATGAGCTATGCCAGTTTATACAAGCTGTGGATGTGGCCACAGCTTCCCTTGCCTATCTCAGAGTATTAAACCAGTAGTCTTTGCATTGAATTACTTTTCCCTATTTCTGTTGTTGTTTATTTCATGTATTTTCTCAGTTTGGGCATGAAACAAAACCAGTCAGTTTCTCACCCCTTTCTTTTGCAGCGTTCATACACCAGCAGGGTGGGGAGTTGTTTGGGATATACATAACCACAGCAGTATATTGAAATTTTTACACCTGAAAATAACCCTGATACAAAATTTGATAAATATTTCCAGTTTTCAAAAAGTACTTAAATTCCACCCCACAGTCAAGTCAAAACATTTAACTGAAGGTGAAATTAAAAACAACAAAAAAAGGACAAGTCTCTTTGGAGCTTTATTGCTGTGCCAAAAGAAGCTAAGCCTCTGCTTCAAAACATGTCTGGTCCTGGGGCAAGTTTGAGGCACAGCTTTCAAAGTCTTCCATCACCTTTTGAGGACCAGGAAATAGAATCCTCATGAACTCAAGAACACCTTTCCAAATAAACATGTATTTCTGCATTTTCCTTCCTCACCCTGTAAATTAGAATACATACCTGCCTCACAGGACAGTTTGGCAGAGAGATTAGCTTATGTACGTAAATTGCTTTGAACAAAAAAGTATTGCTTGAGCACTAAGTACTCCTTTCAGATCTAACATGAGGAATCGTTCCTTAAAATAGGCACATCTTCTACCAGCATTGCAGTCAATGGTGATTAAGAAACGCAGTTAGGGTAGCTCTCACAACAGGTAAATATTTCTGTTACACTTACCTCTGGGTCACAAGTCAGGTTTGCATACTTGCACAGTGTTTGATTAGCCATTACTTTATACACAGGTTCTCCTGATGTAGCCAGAAAACTGAGCAAAATATTTTAAGGAGGAATCACAGAACCGTAGGCTTTGAGCAATGCAGGATTCCACCATGGGTAACTGCTAGCTCTGAAGAACTCATGCAGGTAACAGGAACACTGCTCTTGCTGTGCAGAGGAGTATGTGAAGAGCTGACAGATGAGACTGAACACTCTCATTACTTAGAGCACTAAGGCAAACCCCACCCTGGAGCTGTAACAACCCCTGACCAGAGTGGGCAAGGGGAATAACCACGAGAGATGACTCAGTCTCCCCTGCACGTCTACCTCTGACAAGGCAGATTATGCACTAGTTGCCTGACAGTTTGTATTTTGGTGGAAGTAGGCACAGATAAATTAACATTGTCCTGAATAGCAGTAACTGCTTCTCTCTGCACGTGAAAGAAAGCAATTGCCAAAAAGCAAAATTCAAAAAGCAAAATTCAAAAAGCAATTGCCAAACCCTTGCTGCTCCAGGGACGGACAGACAGGGGTGGTTGTGACACAATTTAGAGAGGACTTGGTGCACAGTATATTCTCTTACTCTTTTCCTGTATTTTTCTGAACAAAACTCACTGGAGGCCACCTCACCCCCAGCTAACTAAGAGGCATTAGGGCTATTAAGATCAGGCCTATTGAGCGTGCAGCACATTAAAGACCATATTCTCTTCGCAGAGAGTCCTTTTTCACCCTTAAAGTCAACCTTGTATAGCACAAAGTCCTCATGTGATCCCCCTGCCTTGGCATGAATTTTAGTCCATTTCTTTTTAATGAAATGAAATTCACTGTCCACTTCGTACCTCACACAGAAATGTGCAGTGAGGAGGAGCGCATCAGCACAGCAAGTGACCAAACAGCTCTGTCAGCACTGGTCTGGCTAAGGTGACATAGCAGAGAATTCTCTGGTCTGGCAAACTAGATGAGTCTTCCCCCAGAGAGGTACACAGACAGAAGGATACACAGCTGTCACAGCCCAGTAGGAAATACAAATTGCAATGAGTATGAAGGTAACGATGGGGTAGAACAATGTAGACATTATATAGCCAATAGCCCTGTGAAAGAAACAGAACAGATCAGTAAGATACAATTTAAAAACAAGCTTTTTATCAGTCCTCTTCTAGCATTACCCTTCTTACTTTGAGCTACTTGTTGATAGCAGTACCATGATCTAGCACTGGGATCTCGGAACACTGCAGGTTCTTTCTTCAAATATCTTCCCATCATCATTTCTGCCACTCCACTTTCATCAGCAGCACTATACCAACTTTATTAATTTGCCATGTTCAAGCCCGTCTTCTACTTTCTCCTTCTCCATTACTGCTCCACAGATCCAGCTCCTTCCAGTTCACAGACCCATTTCAATAACATCTCCTTGCTGACTGCTGCACGTTACCCTTACTTCCTTGTCCCACTCTGCGCAGCTCCTGTGCTCTTCCTGCAGCTCCTACACACCTGAAATTACCTCTTCCTGGAGATGGCAGAAAACTACAAGCAAGTGCACAAAGATAAACTCGGAACTAACTCTGTGTGCTCTGACAACAGAGCTCTGCTTCCCAGGCCTATGAGACCTTAGCCTATCTGCCACGAAATCCAAGGGCCTGATGTTTTAAGTCCATTTCTCCTTTGTTATATTCCTATTTAAAAAAAAAAAAAAAAAAAGAACTAGGTGTTGGCCCTGTGTAAAACAGGAACCACTGCAAACAAAGTCTATGCAGATGTCAGGAAACACATGAGGAGGTCTCCTAGGCCTTTGACTCTCATACCTTGCTCTGCTTTCTTCTTCACTCAGAGCCAAAAGGACGTATCTTGGACTGCACCATATTGCAATGTGTGGTCATGAAAGTCTCGTTTCTCTCTGCAGATTCATGCGTGCCTACACAAAAGTTTGATTGGAGCCAGAATAATCCAGTCTTTCCTAAATAAAAGCCACAGCCAAAACACCACCAATCCTCTGCCACAGTATGTCCCTCTGGAGACAATCCAGTGACAGAGCACAACTGGCAGCTATAGGCTCCTATTAACAGCGTACCACACTTTGCATTTCTGCTTACACGCCTTCTTGCACTGAGGATGTGTGGCACTGCTAAGGCTGGATGTGCTCTTAAGGCAGGGAGATAAGCAATGTCTCACTGCTCAAGAGAAAGCTCTTACAAGCTCTACTTCAGTCACAGACAACTGTCATTCCTTATACTAGCTGTTTGTCTCAAAAAATCCAGTGTTGTACTTTAACGCCCACCTTTCTGCCCTTGGTAGTGCAAGATGAAGCTCAAGAAGAGTGTACTCCAGAGATCGTCTAGTAAAATTCATAATCTATTAAGACCAGACAAGCATACCTACTACCTTCCTTCAACAGTGCAATAGCAATCCGGATCCGATTCCTCAGGAAGATCAGCATCAGTATGATTATGACCTCAACAACACAAAGTATTATCACTGCAAACAAACAAACAAACTAAAGTTAGATTTCTCAAAAACTGAACCAATATGCTACCTTTGTAAATATTTTTCCCCCTGTATTTTACACTATTGTTCACAAACTCCGCAACATTCTCCGCTGCAGCAGTTCTCTCCCTCTCACTGCAGCTCCCAATCTGAAATTGCATTTCATAGTTTTGTAAGTTCCAGCGTAGGGAAATTCTACACACAGAGCGCCAGCCAGAATGTGTAGGACCCTGACATTAGCATTTATCATTCTAGAAGAACAATGGAACGGATCATTCTCAGACAAAGATCATAATTTACTTAAATGTGACTGTAGTATTTGGCCTTAAATACAGTTCACCTTAACAAACACTGCTTTTCATAAACAAGCATTTTGCACGTTTATACTCTAATGCTGCTAATTTATAGTATTTAGATACAATAAGAGACATAAAAAGGAGATGAAGAGTCAACTTTTTCATGAGGAGTGCATTTTTTCTGAGATTAGATGTACTGAAATCAGCTGGTTGGAGTATTAACCTGGCATGAGCTCCTTTCACCTCATTTGAGTAAAAAATCAGAAGAGACTAAGATAGGACGGTTTTGGACAAATTATTTTCACCTTCCCGTTGTGCTGCTGGAATCATACAGAGCACCATGTCCCAGAACACTTCCTCTCTTAGTTACAAGCACTTTGGAATCATAACCCAGATCTGGTTTAAAGAGCCTGCTTCTGTCAGATTTCTATTTGTGTCACTTCAGAACATTCTTCTGCAGAAGAGAGTACAAAAATTGTCTTCTCTAGATAAAGTCCAGAGAATTTGTTTAATTCTCTGGGGAGACTTAAGTGCCCTGAAGCACATTTCCTTTGACTCTGAGACATATCCATCAATTCTGGGTGCTTCAGTGGTTAGACAATATTTAACCAGCCCAGCAGCTGCGGGTGTCTGCACACAGCAGGAACTGTCTCCTCCATCTGAAACCAAGAAGCTTTATGGAGGGAGAAGACAGAAGGGACAGTATCCCTACGCATTGCCTTGTCTGGAGGTTTGCAACGGGACATTGGAATTGGCTTCGGGTCCCACAGACGGTGATGTCACAGACAGTGATCGCCAGTAGTAACAGTACCCCTGGCCATCAGAACCGCAGGTGGCAAGTGACCACCGTGGTGCTCAGAGCCACAGACTTTGTTCAGAACAAAGTTTTTGTTACAGGCATTTCGGCACCTATCTTTGATAGGAAGGAGTACATAACCGGGTTTCTTTAAAGTTGGTCTCATTCCAGTTCAGCTCTGTTAAGTTAATGTACCTGTTCCAAACACTGTGAAAAAGGAAAGCTATGTCAGTACACGAGCTCTAGACTAGGACTAAGAGGACTTGCGCTTGCTTCAAGGGTATTCAACTGCTTTGCTGGGTGACTTTGGAAAAGTGATTTAATTCCCGAGTACCTCAATTTACTCATCTGAAAGTGACACTGACCTCTATATAAACTACACAGCGGCTGCTAAGAATCAGGCAGGGGAAGAGCTTGGAGAGTCCCATGGAAAAACATCATAAAGTCCTAAGAGTGTCTAGGGACAACATAGTAAAAAGCCCTGCCTCAGCAATATGTAGAAGATGTCTCATGAGCTCAATGATCTGACACAGAGTTAAGTGAAGACACAAAGCAGAGAAAGGTAATTTAAGCAGTAACCTACTGCTCTATTAATTCAGCTACCAATAGGGAGAGGCAGTGTCTGACGCTTCGTCCCGTTCATCATCGGTCAGTGCCTGCATGCCTTCCAAGAGAGCAGTAACAGCACTACAAGTAATATTTGACAAGCATTTGTTCTCTCTTCTGCCCCTCCTTCCCTGGGGAGGGATGTAATGCTGCAGGCCGCCTTCTTCCACCAGGGTTTTGTTTTAAATGTGCTGCCCGTGTATGAGAAGGCAAGGAAGCACTTTTGAAAATAAAGGTGATGAAATTTGCAATGGTTCATTCCACAGTCTTAGATCAGCTTCCAAGAAAAGTCAGTGACCTGATTGTTAACAGTTCTACCAAGATGTGTAGAGTAATTAATCTCACTTCTGGGACCCACAAAGAGGGAGAATCAACAGACTGGGAGAGAAAAATGTCCCTCCTTACGCAACTGCATCAGGACTAACTTAGTTATTGCATTCTACTTCCTCACAAGGATTTTTCACTTCCAGCACTAGTGTGATTGCTTTATCTCTCCTGACAAATATACTCATCTCCTTGCAAAAAACCAGATTTTTGCAAAATACAAAGAAAGAGAATTCTGCTTACGTCTCTGAGCAACATGAAGAGGAAGGTATTTAACAAGGTGGAAAAGTGTAGTGAGACAGAGATTGATTGTCCCGAACATCCATTAAGAGATACCAAGTTTAAAGGGCACTTACTAAACGCTAACCATGTTTGCCTCAGCTGCAGGTACACGCGGAAGTCCGTCTGGAACCCAATATCGTAGACAGTGAGGTCAGATCCAGGTATTCCTTTAAGATGATCGTACTCCCAGTAACAGTGCCAGATGCCTTTTAAAAAACAATCAGGATAAAATGAATGTTTCTGAAGAGTGCAATGACAAGTTTTTTTAAAAAATCTTTCACAAGTCAAGTGTTTTGCCCTCAGCGTGTCAGGTAAGCAAAACCCCAAAATGCATTACTGTGAGACTAGTCAATTATAACATCACAGATATGGAAAAGAAGTATCAGTATGACGGGATACAGACTACACGTACTGAGAGTAGAAAACCCAGGTTTGCACTATATTTGGTGCTAAGTACGAGCACAGCTGGATTCTTACTATATTTTGCTGCCATTTAAGCCCTTCTCACTTAACTGTGTCTAAAACTAAGCATTCCTTCTCCTAAGACCACCATTTAATTGACATCATAGCTGATTTCCTTGCCCAGACTTAAGCCATAAGGAAAAACAGCCTTGGAGGCTAGAAGGTTACACCTACCATAACCTATAATTCCAATCACACCAAAGATGAAAATCCAGAAGAGAACGCCAGCTGTGAACCTCAATAACACAAGGAAGAGCAGACTCACCACCATCGCAATGAACAGCCCACTAGAAAGACAAGAAACAGAAACACAGCGAAAACAAGCGTGAGAATCTTCACCTTCTTGCACACCTGCTCCTCCAAATGAGGGTCAATTGATCTCACAAAAGAGAAGGATTAGTAAAAACGTATTTCAACATCATTCTAATGAGATGCATCCTCATGGCTATGATCTGCTATTAGAAACAAACAGCGTACGGATGATGGTCTGATGGGGCAGAGCCAGAAACGTTTGTAGACACGAGGTTCTCAGGCTGACTGGACGGGACTTGACCTTTCTGTCACATACAGCAGCTGTGTAACTCCCTGCCTTTGTCAGGCCATGGTCTAGTCCACAGCACAGAACGTTACTCTGGAGGAATACCCACGTGTGGGGAGGTTGCTGGTTTACGTCCTCCATTAAAAAACCCTACTTGCAAAGAAACAACATTAGTAAAGGAACATTCAAGGAGCTGTCCTAGAAAAGAAGAATTAAATTTAGGAGGAAAACCAGTGACTCTTTCTACCCATCAGAAGAGGAAACTATCAGGGTGTTGTGACACATAAAAAAAACTGTTGAGAGCTGTCAGTGGAGGCCCTAGGAAAGACATCTAAAGAGTGTCTTCTCTTTATCAAGTCTGTGGTAAGGAACTAATTGTCTTCATTTCACTCCGAGAAAGCAAGTCAGAAGGGAAAAATGACTGCAAGAGGCCTTTTTACTCAGCAAGGCCTTCTAAAGCAATGTGAATAAAGAAAAGTGCATACTAATCCCTTCCAGCAAACACCCAGCTCAGTGCTTCATAGAACATTAAATTTCTCAGAATTATTAGTAGATGTTATATCAGAATTTTGCACTACTACAGCCTCAAAAAAAATTAAAACCTCTTCTGGCCTGTGTTCGGTACCTTCTCTTCTGAACAGCCCCAGCATATTTAGCCAGTTACCAAAGATAAAAAAGGGATCACACAAATCAAAACCAGATGTTTTGCACAAACTAAGCCAGATGAGCAGAGATACAAGAAAAAGAACACCAGCTTATTTAGTCAAACCTGGTTAACCAGGTTAAGCTGGTTTTAAGTCCTAGCCCTTTAAAGGTTTCCTATCATGATGTATTTTCCCTTTCTGAAGAGCTTGTTTGAAATGCAGAATGTATTCCTCAAAACAAGCTGTCATTTTGGACCCTATGACTGTTGTTGAAAGCAGTAAATTCCCTGTATCTCAAGTTACCTTTGGCTATACCCGAGTCCTCGTAACACCAAAACTGAGCACATGGTAACAGGAGGTCCTCAGGAGAATGGTTCTCTTAACCTGGGGCTTGAAAGCAGCAGTTCTTTTGGGGTACGCCAAAAACACTAGAGTAAGTTTTGACAGTGCTTTTCCTGCTGCATTGGATTTATGGATTATAATGGATTTATGGATTAAAACAGATTTAACTAAATATTGCTAGTAAGAATTTAGAAATTATGTCCTTTATAGGTATCTACATAGATATATAGATAGACTAATGGCGCTTAGCAACTGGAGTTGGTTTGAAAGTCTCTTAATTAAGATTTTCCAGTTTGGGAATTTCCACGTAGATGGGTCCTGGAACAGGAGACAGCACCTCCTGTTTTTCTGCCCGGTAGGACATTAAAAATCTACTCCAGATGAACGGACACTCTACGTGCGTATGCTGAGCAATCCTTACCTCAGGTACAGAACCATAACACTATTATCATGTGATGAAAGGAAATTACAGTTGCTCCTTGGGTTTAAAAGTAGGATTGGAAAGAAACACATCCATAATCTATTTTTTAATTCCCCACATGCTCCAAAGTGAGTTTGGAAAAATTGAAAATACCCATAAAGCTCTTACATTAAAATCCAATACCAAGAAATGGCATAGTCTTCAAAAATTCTCATTCCAACTGATCTGGCATCCAGGACATTATTGATGCCACTGAGAAAAGACAAACCAAAGAAACGGTTACTTTAGGTAGAAAGCAGAAGTTATTTAAACAACCAATAGGCTCAGTGAAAGAACTTGGAATATCTTTGCTAGTGATAATATTACCATCCTCCAGCTCCAGTTCTGTAACCAAGCCAACAGCAATCGCAGTTATGCCAAAGAAAAAAACCCGTGTAAAAATGTCTATACAGCTCCTGAAAAGCTTTACGAGCACTAACTCTCGCCAGATAAAATTGCTTACTACAGCACAAGAAAAGTGTATCCTAACAAGATTCCCAATGCACCAAGGGACAAACACTTGTGACTGCAGAACTGCTCATAGCAAAGGAGAGGAAAACAGCTCAGTGAAGCAAAGGGCTGACTTCATGGAACTGTTTTCCCACCCTGCAAAGCCCTTCACCATATTGCTTTCCTAAGAAGAAATGAAGGATCTTCTCATCAGTGTAGTTGTAATGCCAGAAGGGAAGTTAATACGGTACAGGTGCTACTGGTGTGGCTAAGGTGCTGTAATGTGGGAGCCTTGGATCGAGAGGTAGGAAAAAGTACCCCTGTGCTCCAGACAGGCTGAGGACTGACAGCAGCTGGAAAAGTGAGGTTACTGCAGCAGTTTTCTCTCACCCTGGTTGATGCCCAGAATTGGAGGTGCATGCTGTTCATCTGCAAAGGCAGGTGCCATACCTCAGAGCCCTGTACATTGCTTTTTGACCTTCAGAGGCGGATTGAAAACAGAAACACTCTGAAGAGGTGAGATGCCCCAAGCACCAGGACAGTCCATGTCAGTGGACAGGCCAAGGAAGGAATAGGAAGGAATAGCCAAAGCCATTACTGGCTGGCCTGAGTCCTGCAGCACAAGGATTTAATTTTGAACCTCCTTTAGCTTTCTTTAACATTAATTTTTGCTAGGAGAAACAAGAAGAATGATTTAAAAAATTACAGTCACTCTGAGACAATCAGACTAAAACATCCGGATCCTTCCTCATTTCTGCACACCACCACAGTGCTGGTTTTCCTTACTGGATCTCTGCAAGTGCCCAGGCACAGAGAGATCATTTAATAGCAAGTATTCCTTCGGTATCCTCAGCCATCTGCCACAACAGAATCTGACTACTTTCTCAACTCCTAAATTATTTCACAATCTTAGAATCCAACGAATGAGCACCTAAGAAGGGTAAAACCTACTTTGCAGCTTCCCTGAGATCAGTTACATTTCTTGTTTTCCCTCTTCCATCTTTGAACGTAGTCTGATTTGCCACGGTTAGCACACCATTCTTCGTGGAGAAGTCTGGGAAGCATCTCTTAAGAACTATTCAAAACAAAGCACGTGTATTACATTTCATGGCGAGCTCCCCCTTTATCGCTTGTCTTTTGTAACATACTTAAATCATTTCAGATTCACAGTCGATCGTTTTTCAACTGATTAGCTAACAATAGGTTGATTTTGACAAGTCTTGGAAGAGCCATTATAGTCAGGATTCTGATTTTTACGCTCTGGGGCTCTTTGCCCAAGCTCAGGCAAGGTAGGATCATAGCTTTCAACTGGAGATTCTAGGTGCTACCAAATAACAACAGTAGTATCTGTAGCAGTTTAAGAATTTGTAATAAATGCGGAACTTACTCTCTGTCAGTATCTGGGCAGCTTACAAAAACTGCAGCTTCTCAGATATGTCATTTCATGGTAATAATCAAACCAGCCCCCAGGGACAGACTCAACATGACTGGTCACGAATGGTATTAGCACCCAAAACAATACATAACAGCAAGTGTCAGTTCCTCATAGGCCAGATGAGCTCCAGAACCAGCCACTATCACTAGATATTCTTGGAGAGGAAGCAATGGAAAAAAGACAGAAACTGTTGGTTAGACAGAGGGAGGAGGAGATTATAAAAGAGAAAGAAAACGAGAGACGTTTACATACTCATTTATGTTGCCCTGCTCTTTGCTGCACAAAGTCCTGGTTTTCATTCCAAAGGGAAGAGCAGGTCAGTCCTCCTACACAGCTGTACTTTAACTTTATGTAACAGTTCTGTGCCTTCCTTAACAGGTTCCAACAAATACTGATGTCAGGGTTCAATATTCAGTCTAGAATATCTACCCCACCAAATATTCTGAGGAAATAATTAACATGTCTCTTTTCCTCCCTCTGTAATCTTTGCCCCTTTTTGTAATCCAGAAGACGATAGAGCTTCTTTGCAAATTATTTTCTATCTTTTGGGTCAGTACATCAGTTTTCATACAAATTCTTAATATTTTTTAAAAGTTAATCCATATTTTATCTTTTTAATAACCTGTCCCTGGTTTAAACCATGGAAAAATGAACAGCAATTTCTTATTTGCATGAGCTTCTGGGTCATGCAAAAGATTCTGACAGAATCTTTTGGTGATACACTACTGCAGGTGAGATGAGCTCAGACCTGTGGTTATCCACCAGCTGACCATAGTGACAAAACCATTTTTCAGCCCCTTAATTCTGCTGTATGCCCTGCATAGCCAGCTCTGCAACTGAAAAGTGAGCTGTGTTGTAGCTGGGCCCAAGTACCATCCGAGCTTCAACGGCTGCCCAAACGACCCTTCCTACATCGTGGCACTTTCTTGATGCCAATGGGGTTGTTTGCTCACATGTTTTGGAAGGCACAATTTGAGCTGTAAAGCTTTTGTTATCAGTAATGATTCAAGAGAAAGAAAGAGCTCAGCTTGACCCCATCACATGCTGAATGTTCATGGATGGCAGTTAGAAAAAATAATAATAAATCTTTATAATTTCAATCTGTCAGATACCAGACAGCTCCTAGTGACCACAGAACACCTTTCAAACTGGAGCTGTGCTTAAACTAAGTGAACGCTTATAATCTGCTAAGATGTGTGTAAGAAGTAGAATCACTCACAAGGCCTGCTTGGAATGATCATCGAAGGACAATCTTCATCACGTAGGACTTGAGCAACAGACTAAAAAGGGGAAAAATAGCAATGCTGAATACAGAGCAGAATAACTACGTGGGGTTTGTTTCTTACCCAGCCTCAGAAAATGCCCCAAACTGGGCTTTGTAGCCTCCTCCCCAAACTTGACTGGTGGAGCTGCAAGATACACTCATGGTGTGAGAATCCAAACTGTCACTGAGATTTGGGGAAAGACTATTCTTCTTTCCTTTTCTAGTAACAAAAAAGAAAAGACCTGTTCACTTTGGGTCAGCATCTAAGCCAGAGGTGACTGAGCAATTGTTCCTTGCCTCCCCTTCGCCTTTTCTCTTAAGGAAAAGGAAGAATTTAACACAATTAATATAGCTGAATCGCAAGGTGTTTTAAAGGTGGGAGAAATAACGCAGTAAATTTGGGTGCAAAATCAGTTAAGTGAAGGATCAATTTATTTTCCCAGCTAAATTACTTAGCAGCTAGAGATGACTCTGGAGCCTTAAGAACTGGTTGGAGTTACTCTGCCCTACTGCTGTGGAGTACCTAAGTACTGAAGGATACTTACTGCTTACCACAATATTACAAGTGCACAGGTAGCTGCAGATAATCCTTTAAGCAAACAGCAATCATTTAAAGAGTGGGGGATTTGGTGTGCATACAAGACCTTCACCCCTGATTAAATTCCTGTCAAACCATATATAAGGGACAGCTCCTTATATGGTGAAATCAGAGTAATACAAAGCTTTGACGAAGCTCAGTAAAACCAGGCACAGTACATATTACTTGAAGAAAACTGTGTTACATCACCTCCTGGTACATACACACCTTACGAGGATTGTTGAAACCAGGTTTGCAGAACTGCCTGAAGTAATTCCACTGCTCTGGTTTATATCTGTAGGAAGCTTGAACATCAATGTAGGTTGCAAACCTGTCTGGGCACTTTGAGACACAAAGCTGTTAAGAAAAGAAAAAGAAACAAGTAAAGATACACTGGGGGTAGAGAAGGGTAAGGAAGCCAGTGCAATTAAAAAGCAAGAAAGAGGTCACCTCTAAAAGAGTACTGTTTAATGGAACTGCCTTCAGTAATGTTTTCTGCAGTGTTTAGAAAGGGACATATGTTTTCCACTTGATTCCCTAGATGAACACTTCTAAAATTCTTTGATAGAATACATCTTCAAAGTCTCGCCTCATATCTGGCATATCAAGCTACTCTCTGTATCTTCTCAAGTTCTACACATTCTAGTATGCATATGCAGAGCTTTCAGAATTTTGACAAAAATATATTTTTTTGAACACCAGGAAAAAAATCCATCAGGTCGTCCTCTACTTCCGTCAGCAGCGGAGTATGTGAGCAAGGTGGTGCAGGAGATCATTTAACAGGATACATGTAAGTTCTTTCTATTACATTCATAAGGACAACTTTATTTTAAAAAAATCTCAAGCAGCAAAAAACTGTTTGACCCTTCTAAATAGCCTCTACAGTCAAATCCTTCTCCACGCATATCATTCAAGTCAAGTTAGGTGTAAATTACTCAAAGGTGACTTTTTACGACTCATGAAGAATGTCCCCAAAAGCAGAGGGGTGCCCGTGCCAGGAGTGAAAGTCCCACCAGTCGAGGTACAGCCACTATAAAGCCATTACATTTATGTGAGAAATCACGTGAGGACTGGGGTTTGAGGAATGCAGCCACTCAGAAGTTACGATTTAGATTTACGTAATGGAAAAGCAGCTGCCCCAATCCACAGACTCTGAAGGTTCTGCTGGTCACCGGAATCACGTAAGTGTACAGCCATTCGAGTCCCCAGCATTCCTAAACACCGGGAGGTAGTTGGAGGTCCATCTTTTCAGCACGTTTTGGCCTTTTCTAGAAGGCTGTTCTCTGTTTCCAAAGCTGTGCTACCCAAGTACCAGAGAGACATCACGCGTGAAGCTCTATGTCAGCTCAAGGGCATTCTGCCATGTATGATTCACCTAAAGGAATTTTGGGAAAAGATCTTGTGCTCATCCATAGAACAGGGCAGATGCTGCAAGAGGGTCTTTTGAGATGAGTACTGCAGTCCTATGGACTACCCACAGGTCAAGGAGCAAAGCAAGAAGAGTTCTGTCTTCGCTGGGTCAGCACGTGTGCGCTTTACTATAACCCTTTACTATAACCTTCCTGTCTATGAAGCAGGCAATGAATGGTGCTGCCTGTGCATCCAGTGAACTGTGGTAACAGTGTGCAAACCCACAGTCTTACTCAAGAACTGAAGCTATTCCCATGCCAGTTCCTGGGGTTTTTTTCTCCTGCTATTTGATATGAATGGGACAGGAATGCAAGTCCCCGTCTGCAGTTCAAAAGAGGAATTATCAAACAGATGTTTCTTCAGCATTTCCACAAAACCCCAGAGAACTAACCACCTGCAGTAGCAAACAGCATTCAAAGACATTCTCCATTTTGGTGATGTTGTATGTTTGCTCCCCCAAACTCTCCTTCAATAAGTATTTCACCATACTTGATTCATGACCACGGCCAACTTGATCACAGAACCAGTCAAATCCCACTCAACAACCTCAGTATTTCTGAACAGGCTGAATTGTTCCAGTAACAGAGTCTAGAGACTGCAGGGTAACAGTCGATGTCTGCATGTGGCTAGATGGGGATTCCTGAAGCAAATCTGCTGCTGATAGAGAAAGTCTCCATTCTGACAGCAACCAGTCAGTGTTAAGAGGGTTCTTGCTCTTCCTTGCTGGAGATTTCCATCTCTTCAGCTGTGTCACATAGTCCATACAGTCACACTAACTGATAGGCCAGAAACATCTATCAAAGATAGGGATCAGGAGTAAGGGCAAGCTGGAATGGGAAACATTTTAAAATGAAAGTCAAATAAATAGACAATTAACATTTGTAATCAGTAAATTGGTTACCATATAACAGCCCTCATCCAAATTAATACCAGACCTCACTGAATGCTGTCAAGATGGCCGAGACCATACGGTCACCTCCAGTTTAATTACACAGTACAACTACTTTGGCAGCAAAGTTGGATGGGAGCAGTCCTGCGTCTAATTCCACTAACCTACCCCTGGCATAAGCTGTTGCTTCATAAGATGAACAGATGTAACTGGTTGTGCAATTGCTCAACAAATCAGGTCACTAAAATGGTCTTGTGAAAAAAGATGAGGAGGATAATTTTAACCCATACAAGTTCAGTGCCTGGGTTTATTTCACAGCTTCATGAGACATGGCAGCACAGCCAAGGAAGTACAAATTGTGGCATCAGGTAAGAACAAGCCTTCGAGATCTTCGCTTCTAAAAGTGCCGTAGGCTCTAACCACACCCAGATACTCCTGTCACTGGGGATGTGCACATTTTCTTGAACTTATCTAGTCTGGAAAACCCTAGATGTCAATCAAAATTATTTTTTGCATGCACCAGTTACTACTGGATAGCTGCCTGTCATAAACTGCTGTATTCAATTAAACAGACTTTTTTGACAGCTCTTATTCAAAATACACGGTCTTGTGCATTTATTTTTTCTGACCATCACAGGCTACAGAGACTGTGTGCTACAGGTCATCCATGAAAGTATCATATTATACTTTCAAGGATACGAACATCAATTTTTAAATCCGAACAAATATATGTCTAGTTTTCTCAAGCACCATGACTAAGAGTCAGGGAAAATATTTTATCTCTGTATTTCACTCACCTGTGTTGTAGGGCACTGTAGGTTTATTAACACTATGGGGCTGGCACATTTCAGAATGTTAAAGTAAAACAAAATGGTCTTGTTCCTATGGAAGTGGATATAAGATAATTAATGTTATAAATATAGGTGCTTATACATCTACCATTCAAAAACTGACAATATACACCAATATTTAGACTCTATTATTGTGAATGATCACACTGAAAACTCAAGACAAACACACAAATCCGAGGCAGACCCCAAATGTTTCATGCCAAGACATCTCAAACAGAAGTCTTTGTTCTAAAGAATGCTGATCTTGAGAAGCTTTTTCCACAGCAAAGTTTTAAGCTGAAGCAACCCTAGGCACTGTTACAAGTATCTGTAGTCCTGCCTCTAAGAAGCGAGGTCTGTAAAAAAAAACTCTGCGGTCCCTTCGCTTACACTGGACACAATTGCGTATGTACTGCACACAGAATTCCTGTCAGCAAATGCGGTACAGTAAATCTGCCTCTTTTTTGTCGACCACAAGGTGGCACCAGAATCAATCAAAAGCTTTGTATGGTTGGAAACCGAAAGCGGCTGGCCAGGAAACAGAAAGATAATAATGTCTGCTAATAATAATGATAAACCTCTTTTGAAATAAATACGGGACAGTCTGAGAGGTTTGTGCTCCAGAATCCACACAGTCGGCAGCTTCTGGAACTTGGGACCTTGAGGTAGCTGGATTTGTTGAAGTTTGGATTTGTTGAAAACTGATTACCCCAAGATCTCTGGATTTAAACACCTGGGCTTTGGAGACAGCAGAACGCCTGTTCATATCTGCTAATCTTTGCTATGCTGTTAAACATGCTATTACTCTTTGCTACGTCAGAAAATTATCGGATAGCTCTAAGATATGGCCGGTAGTCCTGCTCTTTTCACGTGAGGACTCAAGTCAGCCAGCCACGCCAGGGCTACATGGCATCCATGTCAGAAATAAGGGGGCATGTGCCCCCGTGATGGCCTATGATGTGCAAGAGAACACCGTACGCGGTGTCTGGCCACCACTGACCCCGCTCTGGCAACAGAGCGCAGCCGGAGCTCTGCGTTGGGAGCGGGCGGGCAGTGTCAACACAAAGTGCACTTGGGCAAACCAGGCTGCTCCTCCTCTCTCTGGGGACTTGGCCACGTCCTGCTCCCACACCTCTCCACCACATCCCCCAGCACAGGACGTAGCTGCTCATCTTCCACAAGCACGTGGCTCCCACTGGTTGCTGAATATGGCTGTGCCTTTGAAGCCCTGATAGAGCATCACTGCACGTTCAAGCTGCCTTGAAAACTGGGATTAGCCCAACTGTCTGACGTTTTACAAGGTTAACTTGTTTTCACTGAGGGGTTTCTACCATACACTGTTTAACAAAGCGTGCATCCTGGCAAAAGCAATTCACTATCATCACTTGTTATTTCTTCAAATCAATAGAATAGAATTTTGGACTGAAATTTCATCATTCTTCAATAGTTTTTTGGCAGTATTTATAATCTGTGAGCTGCTCAAAGCCATTAATGAAAGCTTTTTGTTTCCCTTAAGTATTAGCCCACTTGCTGACGTTGACAGCAAAAAAGAAAGTTTAAACATAAGAAAACAGCGACTGAGAACTAGGTCCGTATTCTTTATAACGAAATTGTGCGTGCTCTGTGCTTACTCTGCGCTCTGCAGAGCAAACCAAGGCAACCCAAGTTTAGAGGTGACGTTGATTAACGGGTGGATGGCGAGGAGACACAAAGAGACTCACATGACAACACAGGGTGGAATTAATATAACTGCATGGAATTCCTTGCAGTTCAAACGGGTTTTTGCATGAGCTGTGAGTTTTGGCTTGGTTTTTAGCTTCTCTTTTCTACTCCTCAGTGAGATCGCTGGGCACGTTTGTTCCCAGCACAAGATTCAAAACACAGGACCGTTACCACTTTCCAAGGAAAAAGACTCAGAGTAAGTCCTTGGTGACTTTGGAAAACCATAGTCCTGGGTTAGCCTTTCACACTGCTTACTCTCGGGGCACCTGAGAAACCTGACAATGGCACCAGGGAAGGCCAGAAAGCATATGCCACACCTCCGATTTTAGTGACTAGAGGCTCTTGTTCAGAGGGGCCTCCTGGCCAACTGCCATAAACACTCTTGCTTTTCCAGTAGGTTGTATTATGTCTCTTTGGCTTATATTTTGACAAGAAATGCCGAAATGCAGTCTCAGTAAATGTATTACTCCCCAGCAGTCATATATATGGAGGGACATTTGTGAATGCAGACTGGAAAGCACATGGTAAGAAATAACTAAAGGGATGACTCGAGTTACAAAGAGAAAGAGGGAATGGGAGTGGATTATAAGAATCAGAGAGAAGCACCTGGCTACGTGCCACAGAGCGCATGGATGCTGTGTGTCTGAGACTCCCCATCCCGTTCACTCACTGCTTCCTACAGACCAGAGGGGGCACACGGACAAATTGGGGATGGGAGTGTGGGGGAACACAGGAGGGGCGCAGTGAGGGGGAACACACACAACACTACAGCTTTTCCTCCTAGTTCCTCCTCTTCAGGAAGTTGGATTTCCCCACAACCGCTATGGAGAGTCTTAGCTGGAAGGTGGAACAGGTCTTCTTACTCTGTCTAGTCTACTTCCTCTGTAAAAAAAAACTCGAGAGGATATGAAGTCCTAGCTCTACCGCTGCTCCGCTCCCCATCTCCTGTTCCTCTTCTGCTGAACTGCCTTCTGCACTGTGACTTCCTCATTTTTTCCCCAGAAAACTAAACACAAAAGGAAAACGCCAGCCAAGAGCTGTTATCAAACTCTAGCTTGTTTTGCTTCCTGCACAGCAACCACCTTCTTGACTGTGATGGGTAGAGAGGGTGTCTAACGCTTTTAAAAAGGGAGAAGGTGAGAGAAAAGGGAAACTGATTGTTAAATTCTGTCTCATAAACCACTCAGATTTTCAGAGAAAACATTGATGTGGCCCATTTCTTTCCTGAGCAGCTATTTTCAAGTAGAAGTATTCTGTTGATACTAACTAATTAATTTAACTCTCACAGTTCAGAATTTTAAAAGACTGGGAAACAGAGACAAGTAAGTAGAGCCATTTGGGTGATATCCGCAAGGAAGGTATGTTTACAGCTGTTGGTCTCCCAGACTGCTCGGTCTCCTTTCCATTCTACTGGCACTGGATAAGCACCAGGAAAAACAAGAGCTTTTCCTTATCGTCTTTTCTGTTATTTGGTGCGGGTCGAGAAAAACAACGAACCAGGGTCCAGTGCTTTTGGACGACTCTTATCCCAAGGTGAACAGAAGAATTACTCAACAGGTCATTGACTACCCAACCAATTCCAGCAGGTACAAGCTGTGCCAGCTAGTTACTTGCTATGCGTTTAGTGATGCAGTCTTTAGGTTACATTAACACTTTACCAAAAATATTCCCTGAATGATGAAAACAACTGCACTACAATAATAATTTGGGTCTAGATTTGCACTGAACCACTAATCTGTTTCTGAACTTCATCTGGAATAAATACAGTAAGAGTGTCGCTGTCTCTTCAAGTTCCCACAAGAACCCCTAGCAGAGAGATTTGAAACCTCACATCTTATTCATAGTGCATGAGTAATACAGGTATGTGAATGGATTTAGTACTCACTCGTTGAGGGTATCTTTCTGGCCACAGAACTGCCCATAGCTGTCAGTTGGATAAATCACTTTCCTGGGGTCGCCATGCACCCAAGCTGCAAATATACACATAGCTTTTAACATTCTGGTCAAGCGTACACATTTAATAGTTCAAACCAAGTGGCATGAAAATGTACTGCCTCTAATGCACCATTGTCATCTCTGTGGATCATGCTGAAGAGTACTGATTTGTACATTCCCTAATGAAAAACTTAAATATAAACCAAACCAAAATGAACTAAGATACAGGTGAATCTGTAAGAAAGCAAACCAGTTTTCACTTTTTACCTTCAGAGCACATATATCTGGGTTGTATCCAATCTATGATGTAATGGCATTTAAAAAATGATGGTTATTAAAAGGGGAAAGAAGAGGAACTAACTACGTAGAGTCATTTGAGTATCCACAGACAACCACAACAGCATTGAAATTAATGGGATTACCTGGGGGGTGACAGAAATACACAGGATGTGACTGAATCTAATGGACTCCATTTGCACCAAGAATGGAAACAAACTCTCACTTTGTAAACGAAAACACTTCCTGACCTCTCACTTGGCAACCATCCCATTTTTCAGCTCTTAGGTCTGCACCTGGCAACTTATGCAGTATATGCCAGCATGAACCATAGCCCTACATGGGAAGAGAGGGTTATATGGAACCCCTAAAGTCCTTTTCTCCACTTCAAAGCAGCATTTCCTCTCCAAGCCATTTTCACTTGCCCCATTCTTTCCTTCTGAGGACAAAGTACACAGCAGCTATCCCTATCCATATCGTTACCTCCAAGCTGTAGTGTGCAGATCTGAATAAGCTTCCTTCATGACTAGCCAATGACAAGCCTTTGAACTGTTCTGACTACCAGCTGCTTATTTGACCCTAAATAATGGAAATTTCATTCATTTTTAAGTAACATCTGCAAGTAAGATGCCAGAATATAAAGCTGTATCACTACCCTGAACCGACACCCTAAAACCCACTTGCTAGAGAACTGTAGAAAAGACGACTGATCTTCTCCCGAACATTTCCCTGTGCTTTTACTACATGAAAAAGATGGCAGGTATTGCACAGATTCTAGTCCCAATCTCCACCCTCTTGCAGTACACAGTGGATGTCTGGAGCCCACTTAGCATACACTTTAGGCTTTGATCTATGCAAACCACCTTGAACTTGCTTCTCTGTAATTACCTCATTTTCTCTCGACTTTGTGACATTCTATTTAGTCATTTGTGAACCGTCATTTTCCTCAAGGTCATCTTGGTAAGAATAACAGCTCTTAACATTAACGATACGTGCAGCAGGGACAGAACCTACCTAAGATCTCAGAGCAGCAGACTGCAAATGTATCGAGTGTTTGGGGCGGATGCACAACGTATCTTCAATGACTTGCACATAGTTACAGAGCATCTGGGACGCCACCTTTCACCTGGAACGGTTTTAGGTTACCAGAATGAATCTGCTAGTTCTTTTTAATCTATCTTAGCTTTCCTGTGCTTTGGAGTCTGTAAACTAACCTGCTGATGGGTATCAGCCCTTGTGAGCACTCAGATTAACTGCATTTCAGGTGAATTGTGGTGTTCTGATGCTCAGAGAAAGCTGAAGAGCTTCACCAGTGTTCAACCTCATTTACTTTTTCATTTGTTAGCCAGGAAGAACAAAACCCAGCTCTTCAAACGGGCAGAGCAGTGTATTCTCCTCACATTCTGTTTAATTCTAATACAACGTCTGCTGAAATATTTCAGAAAGCTCCCTTGGTTTCACCGGGTTTGTATCAACCCTCGGTCTCAAACGTAACCGCTCATCTTTTGCAGCGTTTCTCATTTATCAGTAGAAATTAGCAGAGTATAAACAATGGAACCCACCGCTCCCTTCTGAATAGCACTTCTATTCATAATGTACCTGCTTTGCCGTTATTGAATTGTTTAAAACTACTCCTGCATGGCAGCAGTGGTTCTGTGCCTAAGGCTTCACTCGTTTTTAATAAAACAGTATCAAAAAGAACCTGCCTTTAAAACACTGATTTAGCACACTTTGTGAAATTCCATCACTGGGATCAGCTGCTGGGTGGATGGCAGAAGACGCCTCTCGGCTAAATTCCAAAGTGAAACAAAAAAATAAATGGGTCTGATTCACAACATATACATTTAGCATTTAATTAACTCTGCAGCAGAAAGAGAAGGGAAGTGAAAAACAGATGAGAAAATATGCAGCTTCTTGCTGAATGCTAACACTAGGAGTTTGTCTGTAAAGTTAAAAGAATGGTAAGAAAGTGAATTACAGAAAAACTGTTTCTCTTCGGTGCAGTTACTCAACAGCAGCCATCACTGGAGCAGAGCTAAGAAAGGCTTGTATGGAAGATCATTTGGTTTCATCTTTTGAGAACTGATTAGCTTTTACTCAGACTACGTTTCAGTCCCCCTGAAACATAAAAAAATTTCTACCCATGGTTACACAAACACAGATAAAGCTGAAGCCTATGTGAGCTATACACACAACACTGAGGGCAAAATTTGACTCAGATTTTCATTCATAGCAGTTGTGTGCTGCACCTGCATTTGTGGCTTACTTCTCAAGCCAAATTCTCAAGGGATCCAGAGCAGTCCACACATATTCAAGAAACTGGCAATCTACTTTATTTTTTCTATAATAACCCATAAGTCATAATTCATGACTAAGGACTGATTTATAATCTATTTTCTCTTAACATGAACTTCAACTCTCATGTATTTTGCACAGGACTGGTCCCTGGAACTGTACCAAAGCTGATCTCATCTTTTACTTAGAAATAAATTAGAGTGAAAAGATCAGCCAAAGCATAGTACAAGGAAAGATGAAAAGCAGGGACCATGTGGATCTGGATTTGGAGCTGAACTAAATGTTTCTAGATTGAAAGCGTAAATCTTCTCTGTAAGAAAGGAAAAAAGGGTCACCAGCTACAAATTCAGTACCTGGTTCCAGGAACAGCTTCTAGTTCTAACCAATATTTCATAAGGTTTGCAAGAGAAGCCTGTTCAGACGCCTTCAGAACAGCTTCTAAACTCACTTTTTGCTCTACCCACATTTCTTGCATAAATCATAATCATAATAAATAAATCATAATCATAATCATCATAAATCTCAAGGTATCATTCATTTTTGGGAAACAGTAGCTCAAAGAGACTAGACAAGAAAAAAACAAGGAGTTTTGAAACGAAGTAATTTCTTCCACCTGCAAGCATCATCAGCCATCTGTTACCCTGGTGTTCACTTCCTAGTGCGGGCTTTGCTCCTCCTTGCAAAGGTCCTCCCTGCCTCTCTCTTGCTGGGATAAACCACTTGCTTCCTCACTTCTCTGTCTTCCTGACGACATAAAGGTTCATGATGAGGCAGTAAGTGCAGGTGAATAAGGCAAAGAGAAAGTACACACAGAGAATTCCCAGTGCTCAAGAGAGAGAACAGACTTTTCAGAATGTGTTCAGCGCTTGGCTACCACAGGCACGGTGAGTGGGGACAGCTCAGCAGTCTGGCTTGGAGGATGTTGTGCTACCACCCGGTTTAGTGGGAGGACAGACTATTCTCTCTGGTACTTAATGGAATCACCTGGGTTAAAACAGTCTGGCTTACAGCCACCTTTCCATGCTGCAGACAGCAGCTTTACACAGAACGTTCGGGGTCGGAAGGGACCTCTGGAGGTCACCTTGTTCAAAACCTCTGCTCAGTCATGTCACCTAGAACAGGTTGCCCAGGACTATGTCCAGCCAGCTTTTGAATAACCCCAAAGATGGAGGCTGCACAACTTTTTCTCTCTACAGAACAGAAAATGGTATTACAGAACTATGAAGAAAACGAATGGCTTTTCTTCTATATTAGGCAGGGCAGAAACAATCATCTTCAAGCAAATTGAATGAGCTTGGGCAGACATGCAAATAGGCAGTAAGAACCCTTTTCCAGCACTATTTGTCTGTTCACACCCAGGCACTCATACAATTCCCTCACACAAACAAAACCAATAGCTATTATTAATGCATATCTTGATGTGCAAGCAACTCTGGATCCCACAATAAGTGAAGTAATTTCTCCTCCTTCTCCTTACTGCTCACGTAGGTTCTCTCAGTAATATTTTACAGAGCAAAAAGCTTCTTAAAACTAAAATGTTTATCTCTAAATTTTGCTGTTAGATTAATGACAAATGAAAGTGCATTTTTCCATCAGTTACTTTATGACAGCAAAATTTTCAAAAAGTTAGTAAAGCACGTCATTGTTACACACTGAACACAGTGAATTCTGACTTTCTCATCAGTAAACACACGGTTCTGAACTCCTTCATTACAACAGACACAGAACGTTGTTCATTATTTGCTTCTAGGCCAGGCACTTCTTATTCATTGGAGAACTTTACATAGATACAAGCAAAAGGGACATCCCAGTTAGAAATCCTAACTAAGGATAAGGAGCTCTAAGGTGCTTCCCCTGTGCATGAGAAAGCACTACTGTACCTGCCTTTACTTACCCACAATTCCTAATGCGATGTAACCCAGAATGACGACTATGAAGATCACACAGCAAATAATGTCTGTGCAGTGCCTAGGGACAGAAAGAAACACTTTTTAAAAATCAGCTGTCTGGTACGACCCTTTGAAAACACCGAGCGTCACCGGCTATTTTAACCTCTGAAGAAGATGCCCGCGTCTGCACTTAGTAGAAGTCTCACCCGCGAAATCACATTTGAGGTGTTAGGCCCTGCTTTTGCAGCATGACCAGCAAATACATGTTTGTACCTTCCGCGTTTGTCCCGGGCTTTGTTGGGAGAGGGTTCATTTCCACGGCCAGGACAGCCGCACCGACCCAGCCGACGGGGCATTCGGTACCCTCCTGATGCCATGCCCAGTATATATAAGGGGGGGCTACCCAGAGAGGGCACGTAGGTCCAAACAGCACCGGGGAGCAGTTCGGCGGCAGTCAGCACTGCAGTGTGTATTTCTCGCTGTAGTACGGCTCCTGTTTTCCCTCTCTTCATGGTGTTCAAGCAAACTCTCCTCATCTTAACCCACACAGCTCTACCTTAACCTTTTTCCTCTGTTCCCTCCCTCCCCTCTCCCCACCCCGGGGGTAGGAAGGGGTGAGTGAGCACCTGAGTGATGCTTAGTTGCCAGCTGGGTTCAAACCACAACAGCAATAAAAACATACTGAGGAACAGGTTTAAATATTCATAAAACAAGTAACACCTTACAACATGGAATCCGTGAGGTCACTTACGGGATAAGCTACACCAGGACATCTGCCACAGCCTGTCCCTAAAGCTGGTACCAAATACTGCAAGCAATGCGACGGAAGAGTCAGCACAGCTTACTTGTATTATCAATAGCTTATGAACGGGAAAATATCAG
>NW_010413446.1:36689-73660 GCF_000710305.1 Buceros rhinoceros silvestris
TGACCTCGGCACAAAATTCTGACCCAGAATGCTTGGCCTCATTTAATGCAACAAAAATATGCTCTAGGGAGCGGACAAAAAAAGCCCAACGTATTGTGGAGATCGACATCTCCTTCTACAGACAAGTAATCACAGAACAGCACTCTCCGCTCAGAAACTGAGGCAGTGCATAAACCGACAGTATTCAGTTAAACTACTGTCTTCTACTTACTGCTCTGCACACTAAGGTCAGGCAGGCAGGGAGTGGAGACATGGACCACTAGGATAATCTTTCTCCAGTGCCTGACCTTGTTCAGAGCAGTTCCAGGAGTGTGATGAACATGAAGCACGACACTCCCAAGCAAGCACCAGGTCAGTACATGCTTGTGGTGACCATCAACTCCAAGGGCTCCACTGGGGTGAGCAGTTCTCTCCTTCACAAGCCAACTTCACAAGCCTTAGTTTCTAAGGACAAGTGGAAGCAAAACAGTTACCATTCCCCTGGTCCTTGCAGGCCTCACTGGTTAACAAACAGTTGCAGCTAATGGTCTCGCCAGGATTTAATTTGCAAGGGAGTGAATTTCTCATAAAAGGGTGCGCTGCCTAGAGCCTCCTTATCTGAAGGATTTCAGTTGCTGTTCTTATTTACCACGTCCTGCTTATCTGACACGGTGTTTGCGGAGAATGGGTCATATAACCTAAAGATGCATGAACTGTAACCACTCCATCTGAGCAGGGTTCACGTTCACAGAGCCTGCCAGTGCTGCTCTGGACTGCCTCCACAGCTGTAGTTACAAACTGCTGCTGTTCTGACCTGATCAGAATCCTGTGCCACTTTTCCATGACAGATGGGCGAGCAACAATCACCCCAGAGAAGCTAACACGTGCTTCCAGTTAAAGGATGACCTTCATAAAATGAGTGACATCCACCTCTACTTGAGTGCCCATGCGAGGAGCCACATGGACATAAGCTGAATCTTGACAGTAAAAGGAACCTTAGAACCCAAACTCCAGCTGACACAGTCATTTTTAGTCTATTTTCCAATTGAAGTTTCCTTACAGAGGACCATTACTCTTCAACATAAAGGAGATGAAGATGGCAGATCTTTCAAACAGTTGGAGAACTTGAAAAGTGTTTCCAGGTGTGGGAAAGGAATGAAAAATCCTGTACCCTTTTCCAGAGAGACACAGTTTTAACATCTCACTGAAATACAATTTTAGCGAGGCCAAGGTGGTACAGGATTCAAGGTCAGCATGGTAGCAATCTGAGGAAGGACAACCACTAGAACCAGAAGCAGTGATGCTAAAACAATGCTGCTCACTTTCCCAGCCTCTGTTCAGAAGGACCTTTGACACTGCTCAAGCTTGGCTCTCACCCCATCAGAGCCATTTTTGAGAGGTACAATATCTCATTTAGGGTTTCTCAGGAGAAATAGGGCAGTTTAATTACAGCTCCTATAGTGTCTCTGTTCTTTGTGATACACAAACTTCTCTGCACAGTACCTAGGAAAACTCGCCGTTGCCAACTATTTGCCAGCAAACCTGCTTCTTCTGTTTGTTTCAGGCTAAGAAGGCAGAGCAAAACCACTTAGGAGACTGAACTGCTAAACTGAACCCAGAGGAAGATGGATTACTGGCACTACGATGATGAGAGCAGGAACTGGAAACGCTGCTTATCGCACTGGCTCTAACAGCCTGTCTTACAGACCATACTTCAATAATTGTGTGTAAACATCCAAAGATTAATGAGAAAACACACTTGACATTTCTTATGGAACAGATGATGAAAACACTAAAAATGGTTTTGTTCATAGTCAGTGTTGGAAATTTTGAGGGATTTTGGTACTTTTTAGATAACCAGATTCGATAACCTGATCCAAAACACACTGAGTCTATGTATTGGAACACAGGAGTTTCCATAGAGATAAACTGCTGATAAAACTGCCAGATCCATCATTTTCAGCTGATGTAATAAAAGACACTCATTTGGTTAAGTGCACATTGCAGGCTCCCACATCACCTTTTACTGCTTACTGCTGTCATTTAGCTTAATTTCCTGGAGCCTGATTTGCTTTCCCCCGTCTCTAGGAACACACTGGCTTCTTGCCTCCTCTCGCTGTGTCGGATGCGGCACACATGCTAACACCACTTTGCGCACGTGTAATGGCATCCTGGCAAATAAATGAATGCAAAGATAAAACCATTCCCACAGAGCGTGGGTGCATAAAAGCCATTGATTCACTGACAGTTCATGCACTTAATCATTAACGACTGACTAGAACCTCTCTCTATTTGGCAGTTTCATGTCCAATCTGTCACAAGTGCAATTTTGCTCAAGATGCTGCACCAGAAGCTACGACGTTTATTAGTAAAACAGCACTAGCAGCATATGGGCACCTACAAACCATGTTGAGCCTGGCACTGCGCAACCACAGAGCAAAGTGAGGCTCAAGGTGTCCACAGCCTGAGTGCCAGGTCACCACTTTCAATTCTGCTGACCACTAATATCCTCGCTTCTGGGTTCACCCTTCCTGCTCAACTAAGCTTGTGTTTTGAGACTTCCCTAAATCACGCTGTGTCAGGGTGATGTTACCCTACGCCAAACAATGCCATGAATAGCTCTGAAGACCCCTTTCTTTGCTGGGGCAGGAGTGAGAAGCAAGATCTGCTATACAAATGGGTATTTCTATCAGCACAGTGACATTGTGGGTGCTATCCTGCACAGATGAACAAATATGCAAGGAGCCCATAAACAAAATGTTTGGAGAGAAAGTCCCTCTAAAAATCCCCCATGAATTGCCACTTCTACTGTGGAGGCCAGAATTGCACAGAAAAAGATACCGATACAAGTTTTCACCTTTTCCATCAACTTAAATTCTGCATTTTCTTAATGAGTGTGACTGATCTGCACTGACAGGCAGATCTTAGTTACAGGCACCATGTCTGAGGAAGTATTGTCTATTCAGAAGTTTTATTTCTGAAAACTCAAATTTTGATATCTACAAGTGACCAACATTTGTAGACACTCTACGCCCCAAACTAGAAACATGAAATTAAGACTCAAAGGAAAATGTAGGCTTTGCCACTCATATTAGCGAGTGCACAGAACATCATGTTGATGCAGACACCACCATGTAATACAACATCTATGGACCAATAAAATACCCGTGGAAAGAAAAATAATCTTATGTTCTACCAATATTTATCTATGGTAGACTTCAGTGTAGTCTAAGTAACATCTTTAGCAGGCTATTTAGTTCAAAAAGCAGAAAGGATAATTTAAATGTCAGAACTGTTTATTAATTCAATATTGACCCACAGTATCAAGTGATGTGCCATGTAGTTACCTGAGTGACACATCTGTATTTGTGACAAGGTGAAGTTTGTACTGCTAGTTAAGGTCAGGAATTTTTATTGTTTTTTTTTCAAGCTCTTAAAGACACCTAAATGATTATGGAAAATTACTGATACTCCATTTGCTTGAGAACCCATTAGCTACATTTTCTAATCACAGAGGAAGAGGTGATCTTTGACTTAACACTGAATTTCTAGAAAAATGTTGAACAATTAAAGATAGTCCAGGAGATGTCGGGAGTTTTTAAAACATAATAATAAAAAAAAAAAAAAATCTATCTAATGAGCAAGAGGAATATGAGAAAAACCCAAGAAACTACACAGAGGAGGGAGAAAAATAACACGGGGGAAGAGAAAGAGTAAAGACAAACTGCGAAATTGGAAGTAAGCTGGAAGTGTGATTTACTAATTAGATTTTGCCAAAGCAGGTTATAAAAACATGCTGTGGTTGTTGTACTGACTGTGTAAAATCCCTTAGTGGAATCTGGAGAAAATCTAAATGTAGGAAAGCAGTTTGGTTTACACCCAAAGTGGTATAATTGCATTAAGAGAAGGAGCAGCTCATTTTCGCCCTGTCTGATGGTACCTGACTGATCTATCCACAAACATACATAAGGTGATGGTGGTAGAAGAAACGCTTTTTTATTCCTAAAGAAGCATAACACATACTTGACTAAACTCCACACGAATCCTTAACTTTACAAGCCTTCCCCACAACATTCCCTGCTTCATCACGGCATGAAATACTGACACCATTCAACAGAGCCCCCCTCTCATGTGACAAATGTGCCTGATGTCCAGCATTAGAGACCACCTCAATGCCAATGGGTGAAGTGAGCAGACAGCTTCAGGGCTGAGACACTAGACAAGTATCCATACGTTCAGAAACTGAGAGGTGCCCCTTACTCATTTCCGAGGGGTGAGCCTCTGGGGACAGGGAAAGATGGCTTGGAGGAAATATCTGCCTTTGAGGAATCAGAAGTGGCTTAGACTTAAAATACAATGTGCTAGATTTTCTCTTTTCTGAATTCAGTTAAACCCATCATCAGGTCTGGCTGAGGAAGGTGTACGTCCCCAGCTCGACCAGCAGGGAACACCAGGACTTTCTGTTTCACTCTAGGAAGTTGTCTGTGAAAACGCTACATCATTTTGAGCTGCGAAATTACAGAGCTGTTGCTTCAACCTTAGGCACTTGGTGGATACAATACATAAAACTTTTCAAGTATTTTCTGGTAGGAATGCACATAGATAAACACTTAATAACACCCCTAAACTATCACTTAAGTTCATTCCTATACACTGTGTGTACAAAGTCTCACTGGCAGTAACATATTCTTCTCAAATGAGGATCAACTCCCTAAAGAGACATTTCCATCTATTTCTAAAATTATTTCAGAAAGGAAGAGAGAAACAGATCTTGTGTAGACAAGAACAGTGTTCAGTGTTGTGTTCAAGTGCGAGCACCACAAGGCTGCAGTGTTCTTCTCTGTCACAAATACTCTGCTGAGAAAGATAAAATTGATAAATCATCTGCGGTTCTCTAATTTATTCTTCTCACTGAGGATAGTAAATGCTAGTTTGGAACTTACTCTCTGTGTTACACTTACATCTGGAAAAACACTGACAAATTGCCCAGGATTTCTTAGATGCTTTCTGAGCAATTTCACTCTACTTGTAAACTACTGAACCTTCTAAGTGGTAACAGACGTGCTTTCACCTGCAGCACCAGCTATTACGTGAAATGAAGTCCAGCCAGATTGTTGCAGGAGGTTTTGTAATGAAGAAGGATGTTTCAGAACTACTTTTAAGTTAAAGACAATCCACTTTTTCAACACGTTTCCACTGTATGCTGATTTCTGTGGAGAACAGAGGCAGACAGTTCTGGACAGTGCAGAGTGAGGATGGAAAGGACTGCAGTATGAAGTCACACCAATAAAACACATCATCTTGATAACATCATTGTGGATTGTCATGAGTTGGTTGGCTCAGAGCCAACCAACAGAGTCATTGCCTTTTAATCCTTTTGAATAAAAAGATGTTTGCATGAAATACACCCAACTCCACATACAGCCCCCTTGAGAATGATGGTACTAGCAATGCACTACATGTTGCCTTCCTGAATGCTACTTCTACCTGCCACTGTTCAACACTTTAACGACTGGCAGCAGCTCTGTTCTACATTAAAAAAATCAGAGTTTAGTAAAGTGAATCTCCCTGGAAAGGATTCATCTGACAGGGCTGTGGGAGTAATCCACTCTTTAATGGACATTAATACACCACTACTAAGGCTTGTATTGTTTCTCAGTTTTTCATACTTGTAGTGGTTTGGGGGATAGATTGGTGCTCAACAGCTTCACAACATCGTTTCTGTTCTGCAGCACCTCCAAAAACGCATCAGCTTCAGCAGTCACGGCGATGGTATGTGACCTTTTCCAGCTGTGTCCTGACCTGTCAGTGCAGGTATGTACAATTTGCAGCTTATGTCCCTAGAAAGCCATCCTCTCCATTCTTCAGAAATGGAGACAAACTTGTACCCTGATCCACGAAAACTGACAATGAAATCAGGAGCAGGACAAATTATTTTATCAGCAGAAAGCAAAGACAGGCATTTCCCCACCCACACTGTACACAGTTATGCCAGATACACCAAGGCACACAAACAGCTCTGTCCCCACCCACATACCCACGTACGCTTTCAGCTTCTCCTACAGAGAAGTGAGAAGCCCCAAAGTCAGAAACAAATTCAGGGAAGATGTCCATTTTCCTTCTGTTGAGCACTCTGGAATATTTTCTGAGAAGGCACTTTGTCCATAGGAACTAGATAGTCTTCATTTGCTTGAAAGACTGTGTTTTCTTCATCATTTAAACTTAGTAATTTGAAAAATGAATTAAAAAAAAGAAACAGTTCATTCACTGTCTTAAAAGAATATTTTAAAAATTATTCCTTATTTTTAGTAGTAGCATGAGTTATTAAAATAGTAAACTTCAAGGGCTTGTCTATGGTGTACTGCAGAGGGCTGCACTGAGGTCCCCAAAAGGTCAGGCAGGTCGTTTGAGTGCCTTGCAGAATTGGTACGTTGAATCTAAACTCGAGCGCAGCTCATTGCGTGGTACACTCAACAAGCAGCAGGGCAGACATCACTGCCTTATGGTCTGCACAATGAAGCTATACCCTTAACGTTTAGGGAACTGATCTTTTTTATGCTGTTTCCAACCCTACTACCTTGCCAAAGCATTACCAAATGCCCTGACTGCAGGGGGCATGGTAGTGCTGCACGGTGTTCATTCAGTTGTGGTTTTAAGAAGGTCCTGTGCAATGTGTGATCAGAGCAGCACATACCTGGAACTGCAGCAGCGGTCACAGCAACTACACAGATCTAACAGCCAGACTGCAAGAACAGCTTTTACTCTCCGGATCACACAGTAACAGCCAAACTAAGAGAAGTCCTCCTGGCATACCTTCACCAGAGTTTCACCACTCCTCATGCACTGGAGCGAAAGGCACAGTAACAAACTGCTCAAAAACACCATTAAATGGCAGTACTTCAGGATCCAGCTCTCCACAGCACTGTAAGTAGCTTCACTCACTTCAGAGACACTCTCTATACCAGTAAAACCTGTTCAGTAAGGGTTTCAGGGCTGTGTCTCTCCAGCAGCCAGCCACATCACTGACACACTTCACTGCGGTCACTGTCCCGGCACTACCGATGTCTTGCCAGGGGTCCAGCCTGTCAGCCAGCCACAGCACAGACGTGATGGTGCACACCCAGGCATCCTCTGGAGAGAACTAAGTCAGTCCCTCGATGAAGTGACTGTGGGAGCAGGAAAACCAGCTGCAAACTGAAGAATAGAGTGCGCCAGTGTTCCAGTTCTGCGCTGGATGGAAACAAGGCAGCCCACATCACATGGCCATTGCACCCCAGAACACAGCACCGCCTCACATGGTCCTCCTTATATCAGCACAAGGTAAGACAGCAGGTACTAAACAACGTGAGGCACACAGAATTGGCATTCACACTGAAAGAACTGAAGAGGAGACAGTTAAATATTCCCCCGTAATCACACATCCTCAAGGGTGGTAAGGATTGTCTTCTGGATTCAAAAGAATTGCAGCATCAAATTTACAAGTTTTGTTAACAAAATTTTTTATCCTCTGTTCACTGCAAAACCAAAAGAATTAAGTAGACTGAGTTAAGATATTTACCTGTTATGAATAGGTCCTCTGAACTTTGGGTCAAATTTCCTTGGTTCACCTGCATTTAAAATAAAACAGTATAAAAATATGTCCTTATTTAAAATAAAATCTACAGAGAGGGGGGTGTTAACAGCAGTCTTTGAAGAACATCTTCCATATATGCCTATTTAGTCAGTTCGGTTAAAATCTGTTCATGCAGACAGTATCAGTAGTTCACCATTACAATTACCTTGTTTTTGTAAATGAGATCAAAGTTTTTTTTCTCCTGGCTTAAAAACTTTGAGGGCCTCACAGTTACCACACGATAAATGACCTTTAATGTACATCCTATCTCTGCACCTATGCACAGCACTCATGGTAAAAGGTTGCTGATATTTGAGATACAAGGACTATGTCTCACAGTCACACGCTAGGTGTGTTTGGCAGCCAGTGAGCAAACCCACCTTCCTGGAGCTACAGCCTACCAGGCTTCTGATTTTCCTCCAGAAGAACAGTTCTGAGTCATATCTGTACTTAATGTTATATTTACAGCCTTCCAGAGTTATTCTTACTTCCCACTGCTTTGGTTAAAGCACTTTCTAGAGACAGAGTTGGAGGTTTGCCCTTTTGCATTGGGCTTCTCAGCACACGAAGCGTGGCTGGAGAGCTGGGGACTGCAGAACTGCAGTGCTGACCTTGCGCTACACTACCCCAGGCAGGCAGAGCGAGCGCACATGCTGCTCCACAGCCTGAGATGAGGCAGAGTGCCGCGAAGCAGGCAGAGGGCACCTGTTTCCAGGATCTTCTCTAACTCTAGTGGATGCACCCACCACAAACCCCACAGCAGGAAGCAGAGCAGGTTTTAAGGCTGGTTACACGTACATCCCTGAACATGGTCGTTACTTGGTATGAATCTCAGAACAACTAGAAGGTCAAGTCAGGTCCCCCTTAGAAATAGGCAGCAACATCTGGCCAGTGTTTACCGATGGAAGGAGTCGAACATGATGCATTTTCTTCACGGTGCTGGTTAGCATTGTTCCCATTGATTCACTTCACACATAAGCAAACTGTATTAATAAACTGCTAAACACTAACCCTCCAATCTGGCCCTCACAGGTGGACTGGAGCCAGATTAGTTACAGTATGCCGTCACTTGGGAAAGGGTAACAAAAATTTATAGCAGAATTTTAAAGTTTCAAATTATTGTATGAAGAGAAAGAAGCAGTCCTGCATTCAACAGACCAGGGTGTGGATTCCCCTTTGAAGCCTGCAATTCAGCTTCACAGGATTTTTTTTTTTTTTAAGTTCAGTAATTATGAGGATTTACTGAACCAAACTTTGTGCAATCAAAAATTACTTCCTTATTCAAATGTCAATGTTACAATGAAAATTACTGTTTCAGAGCTCTTCCTCGTTGCCTTCTTAAGGATCTCCTGAATATACTTGGTATTAAAGGGTGTTACTAGTGTAAGCTTTCCCACACCCACAGGAAAAAAAAAGTTTCTTTAATTAGAGAAGAATTCAAAAGCAGAATTCACTTATTAACTAAATGCCAGACTTTGTTCTTGGTTTGTATCAGAAAAACTTTATCAAAATACACACTGACCAGTACAATAAACAGAGCAGATAACAAAATTCTATTTGCCCTTCATCTGAGGTATTCAGGCAGAACTCACCAAGCTTACCAAGCTCCTAACAATTCTATTTTAACACAGAAGAGATTGGGAAAGCTATATCTCTGGAGGAGCAATGTGTGCCAGCAATGCTGGGGAGTGGAAGATGTAAGTTATGCTGTTACACAGGTACCACAGGAAATCAGCACAGCCCAAAAAGCAAGTGCACCTCACACATTACCTAATGCTGGATTTCCAAAACCTGTATTTCAAAGAACCTTTCTGTACGGAAATTTCTACAAAATAAGTAATTCTACAAAACCATTCAGAGCCTACAACATTACTCCCTGTTGACAAGTCCTGGCCATAAGGCATACCGAAGTGAACCCGGGTTCATCGCTCACGCAGGACCCACGGTTAGCATGTACAAACAGTTGCACCAGATCACAAGAAAGATCCATGGAGCCCGCACCTCGAGTCTAACAAGGGGCCACAGTGAAGACCTGAGGAGAAATGCAAAATCCAGGCAAACACGGGGTATTTTCCTAAAATCGACATTGCAGAGATTGCAACTGCACTTTTCTGAACCAAAGGCCATGACTTGGTATTTACCAGTTGTGGGGGAATTTCTTTCTCATTCATTTCCTAACTCTACATTTAACTCTCATACACGTTATCAATCTGCAATGCCCTACATCTCGGAGTACAACAGGTTAATGAAGCACTACCTCCTTCCACCTGTTGCAAGCTCGCCGTCAGTCAGCTCCAAGCCGTGCGACAGCATGGCATGCTATGAATACCTGAACAGGCTATTATATTCCTCTTTACTTGTCTGTCTTCAGGAGTCCTAGTCTGTTCAGTTGTTTCTCATACATAAGCCATTCCATACTTCTGGTCATGCTCACACTCTTTTTCTGTACCATTTTCAGTGCGACTACATTTCTCTGGAGAAGGAAGGGCCAGAACTGCACAGAATATTCACAGCAAATACTGGCTGTGATTTACACAATCATATAATGACTTTATGTGATCTCAGTCCATTTCTAGTCATTCTTTCTCACAGTCTACTTGCTTTTGGGGGCAAGTACTTCCACTGAATCATCCAGTACGACCCCAAGTTCTCACTCTCAAATGTTAGTATTTAGCTCAACCCCACTACTGGAGGAGCTTATTCTCCAAAGCCATTCAACATCTTCCTTAACAACTTCAGCAATGAAGCAGAATGAATGCTTTGAAACTGAGCAGGTGACAAGAGTTAAAATACCTCTGGAGAGAAAATCAAAGGGATTTTCATAAACAATTTAATTCAAAGTGACTTTCACAAACTGACAAAAGTTATGAAGACAAACTCCATTCACAAATCCACGCAGAATAACTGCTTTCAACCACACTGGGAAGAAGAACCCTGAAGGATTGTGGCAACTGCAAACAGGGAATGAGTCAGTAAAGCGATGTCTTTGCAGAAAGAAAAAAAGCACAACTCGTTCTAGAAGTGTGAGCCTGACTGGAAGTCACTGTTCATTGTGTGTGGGACGTGTAAAGCCTCAGCTGAAAAACTATTTCTAGATCGTGGCACGAGAATTTCAGAAGATACAGACAGACTGGAGAGAGCAGGACTGATCAAAAAGACGACATGAAGAGATTTACAAAAAGCAAACTTCAATGACTGTGATAGGGGAACGAGGGAGGGAGCACCAAACAACAGTCTTCAAATACCACAGAAAACAACCGTGATCAGTTCTCTCAGCTTCACCTATCGACAGAGACGCTAACTTCGCTCACAGCAAAGGGGTTTCGATTAGGCGTTAGGAAACCTGTCAGAACACATGGGCAGTTACGCACTGGACCAGGTTTTCCAAGCATCCGTCTGAACTCTCCTCACCCAAAGCCTTACGAATGGATTAGTCAAATATGTACTAAGAAGAGAATAGGAAAATGTGCCATGTCTCAGCACCGAGACAGCCAGCTGGACCTCCGGAAGCCCATCCAGCCCCACATTGTTTAACTGTCTGCTGACAGCCAGCTCAGACCTAGCACGTCCCAAATGCTGGGGTTTACCTTTTCTCACACCTCATGCACTGCTTACTTTCCAGATAGAAAGGAGTGATTTCTGATCACCTTAGCATGTCAAGACGCTAGACTTTCAATAACACAGTAGACTTTCAGCAAGGAAGCCATACACTCATATTTTGCTTACAGACCTTTCTCCAATCAGTCTGTGCTGTACAGAGAAAGCTTGTTGACAGGAGCCTCTCCTGAGCTTCCAGAATGTCTCCTCCATTAAGCAGAATGGTTTTATAATGTAACCAGCTGGGAGATGCAATGGGTTCCCACAAGTGTCCTCCTTTCCAGAGCAAGAGCATTATTAACAGAGTGCCTGTCACCATAAGTGGCTCACGTTTTGTTATTTATGTCATACCTCCGTGCTTCTGAAAACGCGTGACACAAGATACAAGTGTAGTAGGTGAACACCACAATCCCGCTACAATGGAAACTAGTGTCTGCTAACCAACAGGCAGGGAAATAAAACAAAGCACTCCAGACAAGTTCCAATTCAAACAGAGACTGCCATCTCCACCAGGCAAGAAGAGGGATGCTGTGAGGTAGTAACAGTCATTAACAGCAGTAAAACTGTTGCAGTACCGCAAACTTCTTCCAAGAGCTGCTCCTCACTGCCAGCTGCCAGTGGCACTGCTCAAACTGCCCTCCTCTGTCACAATGCTCCTGGTACAAACCCACTGCAGACCACGGCACTGCACACAGGAAAAGGTAACTATTCAAGGGTAAAATACACTGAGATTCACTGAGGGAAGAAGTCTGTAGCATCACTAGAATACTAGCATATTCCTTACTCAAACACATGACACAGCAACTGTGATCATAGTTCCACGGAACAGTAAGAAAAAAAAGGCACTTCATTATTTTTCTACATTAGATATCAAATTCCCTACTGAATTACTATTGCTCTATAAAAATTGAGAAGATTCTTTGGGGGTGAAGTGGGAAATATTTATGTTGTTAGTATTTACATAGCTCCTGGTAAAAGCAAACCAATTCCTTAGCTATAAAAGTCCAAACGTATTGAGAAAGCAAATTCCAAGCTTTAGGAGTTTGGTAGGCATAAGGAAGAAAGCAGCAGTGTGGGATAATGACTGTCACTTTCTTGCTAGGATTAAAAACTGACATGATATTCACTCTTTGCCGATGAGACAGATCTATTTCAGGGGCTGCTTTATAAAAGGAAACTTCTGCACATTAGATTATAATATCATTACAAGAAATACTTCTCAAGATATTTCATTTATCAATTCTGACTTCAAACAGCATATGAATTTAATTGTTGCACTTTATCACTGCAGTAATTTAAAAAAGCAAATCTAAATTACTTATCTAAAATAAAAATCGACAATATATATACAAAGCTTGCCTTTGATCTGCAATTTAAATAAACTTGCAAATGTCACACTGGAAAAGAATTAGAAATTGCTAATAATTGAAGAAGTTATAGAAAACCATTTGGGGCTGGATCTAAGCCCACTGAAGTCAACTGAAACCACAGAGTTGAAATAAATGAGCTCTAGGTCAGGCGCTTACGAGTTCTCGTAGCAAAGCAGGCAAATTACCGTGTTTTCCATAGTAGTTTTCTTCATGTCTATCCATGTCACTGCACCTAGATCCCTTCAGCAAGTGTCACACCAACCGTGGACTCCCGTGTTGTCAGCACACTTTCCCCAACAAGCACAGCCACACAAGGATACTACTTAAACAGATTTTAAATAAAGCGGAGTGTCACGCACTTATCCGGTGCGAATGGAAATGCAGGAAGCAGGCAGGCCTGTCTGCGAATAGAAAGTCGCCACTCAGTGCCTTCCCCACCCACCGCAAGCCAGGCTGACAGCCGAGGAAGAATGGCTCTTACAGCTTCTCCTAATCTACGAGGTGTAAGCAGGAAGGGAAATGCCTGCACCCCAACACCTCTTGTTGAATCACCCCACATGGGTCAATGCAACCGAAAAAATTACTGATGATTTGCTGACTGGGGATAAGGGATCACACGGTCAGTGATTACTGTGCTTTTGCAGCCCACGCGGCTGTGACAGAAAACAGTCTTTACATGTCACAACTGGCCACATGTCTCCTCTTCTACACATGTGGGCAGCTCCCAAAGCACAAGACATGCAAGCAGGAAAACCAGGATCTACTCAGATGCTTCAAAGTCTATAAAGTAAACTGCTGTATATTGAATTTCCGTTCTTGTCAAGTGGAACATTTGCCCATAGAAGCAGTCATATTTTACTAAATCATTTTCCTCATAAAAGGTGCATTTCATATTTCTGCATAGCACTAAAGTGCAGAACAGAAGAGTTAGCGCTAGGAAGTCTCAGCATTAATTTAGGTCCTGTAATGGCTATATAGTGAAAGGAAGTACAAGGCATTATAGTTAGTACGTGCATCCGAAAGCCTGAAGCCATTAAAAAAAAAAGAAAAGAAAAGAAAAACCCCCAAAACCTAGCAACCTCTCCTCTCCTTTTAGCCACAAAGGAACAGGATCCCTGTGTGGTGATCCCGACCAGTATGAAATTGCCATTCGCCGTGGAATGACGAGGACACCGATTCTGCTGTGCTCCTATTCAAGTCCGCAGCTCTGACGAAGGCTCTTCAGTAAACCTCCATACAGCACAGCAGCAGAGGGCCCCGAACAGACGGTGCTGAACACAGATGTACAGCAACTGACGGTGGTGTTTGGCCAGCAAGACATTACCCAGCTCTAATGAAAGACTATTTCTACTTCAGTAACTAGTAGTTTCTTCAGGTTTCTTCCTTGGTGTTTGGTCAACAGTTACATCTGCCTGCGGATAGAATAGCTGTGGCTTAAGAGAATAAAAATTAAGAGAATAAAACCAAATTGTTAAGAAAAGTGTTGGAGCAGTATATGTGTGTGCTGCTTCCCCCTCCTGGAGTGAACAGGTATGTTCAAGTAATTAAAAGCATTCCTGGAAGAGGCCTCAGCAATAATAATGCCTCCTTCAGGGCAAATGTACACCATCAGAATTCAATGCTCAAAGATACAAGTGCACAGGCCAACAGATTAGGTTGATGATAAATGCTCAGGGTGGTATTAGGATTGAATGAGACCCTATTCAGCATCCCAGCTGATGTTTGTCTAAAAAACCATACAAAGAATTTGACGCTCTGTCCTTCTGTTCTGGGTTGGAGTAGGACAAAACCAAAATAGCACCAGTGAACAATTCATCTATCCCTTTCAGAAGCAAAAACTTCTTGAACATATATGAAAGCCTCAGTTTTGCAAGGTTTAAAGTCTGATTTTGCAAAGAATCCAAACAATTGTTTGAGATGTACTACTGTTTAGTAGCAGTCAATTTAATTTTAATTACAGATTTTTTTTTAGGCAATCTTAATCTACCTTGTCAGTCACGTGCAATGTTCCTTATATAGAAACAGCCTAATGATCCAAGTAATATAAAATAACTACTACTGCAGGACACAAACGTGTAGGAGCAGTCTATTAAGTCAAAAGGATGACATTAGTATAAAAACAGCTCTTCCAGTAAGTCTTGTAGCTGGTTTACAGGTACACAGGTTGTTTTCCCTCTTTGAAAGATTCAGGTGTAACTTGTTTGTTATGAGGTCCTACACAGATACACACATAAATTTCAGTTACAATAAAAGCACACTTAGGACTCCTCTTTGGTGTAATAAACCGCACTACATCGCATCTCTCTTTGAACTATCTTTTATGCTGACAGTAGGAGCCTTGCTGCTTGTTGCTCCTTCAGCCCAACAAGCCAATGAGGGGATGTATACAATTCATCTTGAATTCCCTTTTTAAACCCCAAACAGACAAACTTCTCTGACTTGGGGTTGTGGGTTGGTTTTGTTTCTTTCCCGTTAGCCATTCATGCAGACACATTTTTTTTCCCAAAGAACAATTAAACATGTTCATCTTTTCAAAGTTGAAATACCAGCATAAAAACCTCCCTGAACGGATGTCACACGTTGAAATGTGAGTCAGCAATATCACTGCATTCAATAACTGTACTAGAGTTTTAATGCCTTGATCCTATATTAAACCACGAGCTAGATGATGTGTGTCATGCCTGCTGGAAACCTCGCGTGGTGGGAGAGACACCCTTGATGGTTTGCTGATGTGCCCACACATGCATTCGAGCTCTGGTACCTTGAGCATTACATGAATATCCAAAAACTAAGTAGAATATCTGCCTTTGCATTTGAAACATTCATTTAGGTTGAACAAAGTGGTAAAAATAAAAGCTATTTGGCACAATAAAATAACTTCAGAAATGGCAACATTAGATGATTCAAGTCCAGGCTAAAAAGGGACTCTGGGTTCTCACAGCTGAATCCACAGCTCTATGTCACTTCGGCCATCTAGTAACAGTGGAACAGAAGTCCATCAGAACAGGAACGCAGCATCCAGCCTGCTGAGGCAGGAGGTGATTAACTACCCGGTAGGAAAACACCAAATAAGTAAGTGCATCTTCAGCTTGGTTCTCTACTGGTACTTGGGTACCTAATTCTGGGAAAAATTCACAGCCCTTCGTCCTTGCCTGGAGTTTCTATTGAGAAACCAAACACGGCATTCGTCCCTTAAAAACACAGATGCCAGGAGAGATAGTGGTGCCTGTCTCCACTAAACAAATGGACTGCCCCACTCAGCATGCAAGAGATCCAAATTCAGAGCCACACTGCAGAACGGTGGGCTTGAAGATGCTCCCTTACACGTGAGCAGAACGGCACTGATAAGCAGCTGTAGGTCAGAAAGAAGACAACCGTGTATACGCTCGGGTAGCTCACAGCGGATGAACCAAGAATCCCGTTCCTACTCCAAAGTTAACATGTCACATACAGCCAGACCAGTAAGTTCTTTCTGGCCAACACCAAAAAAATACCATTTTTCTGTGCTTTAAGTGTTTTAACAAAAATGTATTATTATGCTCTTCTTTCACGGGCGCTTCCTTGCCGTGGGGAAGGAGCTTGTGTGCCCTTGTGAGGTTGAGAGCTGTGCTGGTGGTGGCATGTGCCTCCAGTGGGGTCTCCCAAGCCAGACAGGTCTCAACTGAAGGGTCAGACAAAGTGTGTCCAGGGGCAGGATGGGCTCACTAGCCTTCGGGCAACCATCCTAGGAGAAGGACAGCTCTGACTCCAAACCCGGGCAGATGGAGCTCGTTTAGCCCTGTAAGGCATCCATCTAAGAGAAGGATACTCCAACCAAACCTACGACCTGAGGACTTCGCTGTCACCGTCCAAGCTCGCTAGGCCCTGGCAGATGACCCTCAGGTGTAAAGGGTGGAGCTAGTTCCGCACACGCTGCGTCTCACCTAAAAAATCCACCGTGCAGGCCCAAAGGGTATACTCACTTTTGAAGTGTGGGGAAAACCCTTCCCAAATCTTCGTTTGCGAAGCCAAGCCATGATGATGATGATGACGATTATTACACCCTTACACAGAAGTTAGGGTTTTTTCCCTGCCAGATGCCAGAATTACTCTTATCATTCATCTTATTAGAAATTCCCAGAATGCAAAGCTTCAGAAAGATCTAACTGGTGGCTTGGATTGCATTGGCAGAAGTAATGCAAGAGGAGAGTTACTAACAGCAGATTTGCTCTGTCATATGACAAGCATCCAGATTTCAAAGCAAAACATTTTGCAAGAGGTTTTTGATCAACTCGCAAACCAGGAACTGCAGTACCAAACAGCAACCAGAACAGGCAAAATGTGACTAATGCCCAGTGCCATAAATACTCCAGTGAGCTGCACACCCCAGGGAACAGCTTCTCCTGGTGCTATATACATATGACTGCACTAGACCAGAGTGATCTCATTCCCTCTCCAGAATTTTCAGAAAGATTAACATACGGGGAAAAAGTTGTGGTTCAACAGCAGAAGACAGCAGTTGAAACGCTCTGTCTCCTACACTCTCACCCCTCCTGCACCTATTGCCTTGTCCTAATTAGTCATGTATCTGAAGAAGCATGACGTCCTCTGTGTCACAGCCACAGGACAAAGTGAATGACAACTCATCATACACCCAGCTGACTATCAGTTGGTCCAAGAATTGCGCCATGCTTTTTCCTGAGGTGGTGCCTGTACAATTAACATGTTGTCCGTGTTCACTTGAGATTGGACAAAACGTGGCAATCTGTTCGACGGGATCAGTTTCAAAGGTCCGCACCTAACATTCTCCTGATGCTAGCGATAGGGCCGGCTCCAAGGAGGATTCTGATATAGAGCAGTTATAAAAAAGCCAACCACGGAAAGAGGACTGACAGCGTATACAGTTAACACACTACAAGTTAACTGATCACTAAACCGCAATTCTGCCCAGCCATCAAGAATTCTGATAGCTCGTGAAGTTTTCCATGTCTCTAAACATCGAACACTAAGTTTGCCGGCAGTTTGGATCACCTACACAGCTTCATTAAGGCTTCCATTTCAATGTGCTCATTAGCTGCTCCCCCAAATTCTTCTTCAGTGATGCAGTACTGTCTCTTCTTTCACGTCCCAGCTTCCATTTCTCATTCTTGTTCTGGGACTACTGCAGCCACAAGTCCTGCCTCGATTCTTCTGCGGTTCTATGAGACATTTTGTCGAAGTGAGACTGGGCCCAGAAGACTGGGTGAACGCTAGAGAAAACCAAGCTGTTACCATGCCATTATGCTCGGTCTAACTGCTTTGTTAAATACCTCCTTCTCCCAACATTTTTGCTTACTAATCCAGTTAGGAAGGGTGCTTTGTCTTGAAACATACTCTCACGCTTTAGATAAAACAGCATCTAAAATACAGTCTTTGATGATGCTTTAACTGGAAAAAGTGATGTTTGGAATCATCAGGTGCTTCCCACCCAGGATCAGAAAATGCCAGAGGTTTCCATTTCCAGGCTGTTTTGCCCCAGTTGGTCCGGAATGACAGATGCTAGCCAACGATTCTTTTTCGTAGTTTAGTCTCTAGCCCCAACACTTTTTACCATTACATATCACTGCAACCTTTTATCTTACGCTGTAAAATGCTGCATGCAAATACCCCACCATCTGACACCGTTTCTGGGAATCATTAAAATAACGCTTTCACCCTCAGAAGGAGGGTATTATCTATCAGCATTTACCATTATTAATGAAACCACTGCACTGTTCCCAGGGAGAAAGAAAGTACAATTATACACATTTTTCAGATATACAAATGTCAGGTGGCAGAAACAAAAGCTGGATTATTCCGGACTTTGTGTACATCATTTATTTGCCACTATTTTATTTGTACAAATGCATTCAATAATTTTGCAAGCAAGGGGACACCAGAGCCACAACCTTCTGAATAAACCAGTGTCTGAGTCACAAAAGCCATCTTGAAACTGCAGCAATCAGAGCCTTAAGAGCAATGCACAGTTTGAAGACCTGTCCTCTCCTGCATACCAAGCCTCCTCTAATTTAAACCGAGAATGGCCAGCGGTTGTCCAGGTTTGGTTAGCTGAGCTTGTCTGTGAGCTAACAGTGAAAACCAGACATCAAAAATCCTAACATAATATGTCGTTAAAACGTCCAGCACAAAATGTACATGGCTGTCCTTTGTCTGACACTGTTGCACAATTCCAAATGTAACTGATGTTTAATTTTTCAGTCATGATTACTTACCCAGTTCTCAGAAGGCAAAACAGGTTCTATTCTTTCTTCTTCTTCTTCTTTTTTTTTTAACATTTAAAAATGCAGCCTGTGTCTTGAAAACACTTCAGGCAGCCAAATTTTAAAGACAGTTATCTCGGTTTTACCTCCCTTTTTTGGCTCTTCCTGTCTTGTAGACTGTTCCTGGTGTGTACTACGCCGTTCCTGGCATACTACACGTGTACTACGCCGTTCCTGGCATACTACACGTGTACTACTCTCCCATTTCAGCAGCCCTCTGGCAACGTGCCTACTGAGCAGCTGGTGAATTCACTATTACAACTAGGACCCCACGTTTAGGAGGAACTGCATTCCTGTAGGTGAACACAGGAATTTGAAAATAATCTTCAGTTTCTTCAGACAATAACGACAAAAGCCCCATCACTATTACTATGAACTAAGTGATGAGCCTGATACTGAAATCAACAGGGAAAACAAGCACGATAACCTTCAGCTCTGGAACAAGTGATACAGTCCTATGCAATTCATTTCTTCAACATGGAGACAATTCACAGATTTGCACAGATGTTCCCTAACTAAGATCATTTAGAAATTTAAAATTGGCTCTTACTGCCTATTACTTTTTATACTGAGCAGCACCCATCAGAAAACAACTATTATAGTCTATACCGTACTTCCAAGTTAAAACTGATTTAGCAAAGTCAAAATTTCTTTTTGATATAAATGAAGCACTACAAGTAGCATTACAAACTGTTTTTCCCTTCTGTTCGAGTAGAAGTATTTGACTACGAACTTTGCAGTGTCAGTCAGTTCAGAACAAGAGAAATGCCACAAGGGTACCCCTTGGTGTAACCTACTGACAGTAGCAGACACTTGAAGTTCTGCTTCACGCGGTTTCGTAAGAAAGTCGAACTGCCCACCTGCATGATCAGTTTTTGCACTGGGTTACTGGTACCTGCTGTGGTATGCGATACAAAGACTACAGATTGCCCTGGTTTCACTGATCACAATGTTAGACAAACAATAGGTCTGTCCAGAAAACGAGCGACTCACAGACACGATTAATCATCATCACGGCTTGGCTTCATGCACGAAGATTTGGGAAGGGCTTTACCCACGCTTACTGCAAGCGCGCTGATGGCTGAAAAGGCCAATGCGGGATAGGCAAGTCCGGTTGCACAAAGCACAGCGGAAGGTCTTACCCCTTTTCCCCTGCCGTTTCGTCCCTTGCCTGTCGCTACAGGGCTTTGCAAACGTGAGTATACCCTTTGGGCCTGCACGGGGGATTTTTTAGGTGAGACGCAGTGTGCGCAGAACTGGCTCCACCCTTTACACCTGAGGTTCATCTGCCAGGGCCTAGCGAGCCTGGACGGTGACAGTGAGGTCCTCGGGTCGTAGGTTTGGTTGGAGTGTCCTTCTCTTAGATGGATGCCTTACAGGGCTAAACGAGCTCCATCTGCCCGGGTTTGGAGTCAGAGCTGTCCTTCTCCTAGGATGGTTGCCCGAAGGCTAGTGAGCCCATCCTGCCCCTGGACACACTTTGTCTGACCCTTCAGCTGAGACCTGTCTGGCCTGGGAGACCCCACTGGAGGCACATGCCACCACCAGCACAGCTCTCAACCTCACAAGGGCATGCAAGCTCCTTCCCCACGACAAGGGGATGCCTGTGAAAGAGGACATGATTAAAAAGCCTTATCATTAGACACTCACTAATTGACCAGCCACTCTCTGTAGAGATTTCTCTGTAGGATTTCTCACCTTGCAGAGAAATCCTTCTGAAACAAACAAACAAAAAAAGAATGATATAGAGAAAACTATTCAGAGAGAAGATTTGGTGACTCATGACTATCGCTGCCTTAACAGAGGTTAACATTTATGTCTCTGTGACACCGTACCTATGATGCACTATTACGAATGCCCGCCCTTCTGAAAGCCCTCTCTGTAGAGCACACTGTCTGATAGAACACACAAAGCACCAGCTCGCCATGGCTGTTTCTGAACCATTAGATATGCAGTTACAAGTGGAGTTTGTGAGATTATGTAAATTAGATCCAGTATTTCAATAGGCAGTCACATTTTCTTTTATTTTTCCTTCATTTCTGAGACTACTGCCATTTAGTGTAGGGTGTACACTGCAGCCTTCACGGTGTTAACAATGACTGTGTCTATCTGGAACAGTGAATATATTCACAAAACAGTAACCCAGGCAGATTTAATTAAAGAATTTATTTGAGCAAATAAATCCCTTACAGTTGCTTAGAAAAGGTCACAAGTGACCCTTCGTTCCAAGGTTTTTTTGCCTATTAATAAAAAACAGACTTCTACTATACTCTCTATTTTGTCTTCATAAAAAATCCTCTGTAACCAAAAGCTTGAGTTTAAACAAAGTCAAAAGAAGACAAAAAAGAAGGGGTCTGTTACTAGTGATGTTTTCTGCCTCTGTAGACCCCTAAAGACACAACATGTGCTACCAGTTGGTGAGCACCCACTGAGCCAGGATCTATTCCAAGGTAATAAGACTGTCCGTAATTAAGTATTAGGTGCTACAATTAAAAACAATTCAATTTGAATAGTGATCTGCAAATTGTTTCAATGATTTTCAATGTAAGAGTATGATGTCTGAAAAACAGCACATTAGCTAGGTATCCAAAAAAAAACCAAACCATGGTGACTCTTTAACCTGCACACAGGCTAACTCGCAACGATTCTCTGCACATGCACACCCCCAGTACAGAGCGCCGTGCACGGGGAGAACACCACCTGCCACAAAACAACCTGCTCCTGCAGGAGCAGGAGTCAAGTCACTCTGCAGAGCGCACACTGCTGGCTCAGCGTCCCCCTCCATTTCAACAGCAGAATGCACGATGTGCTCAGTGTCAGACTCAGGTTACTGCAACTGGTGTGCAGACTTCCCAGTTTGTGATGCAACTAGGAATGCATTTTCTATTGCTGTTAGTCCATCAGTTTAGAACCAAAACAGCTGAAGAATGTAATATTGGATGTAGATTCACAGACACAAAGGCACAGATGACAGTCCTGAATGCTAAGTCTAGACTGAAATGACTACAGGAGTGAAACCCCTGTGTAGAATCGCTGGACGTGTATCAGCCAGAAGGTGTGTGGAATTAATGAAGAGGTGACTACAAAAGATAAAACCATAGGAACACTTCCACAACACTTTCTAAACAACATGCTGTTCAAAAGAAAGTCTATTTGATGTTAACACAGCCCAATGTCTGCTTCCACCACAGGAATGCTAGCACAGGCCTTAGCAGCATCTTGGGGAGAGAATGTTCAGGATCCAAAAGCAGGTTGTTCAGTCACATATAAATTATGGGTTCAGATCCTCACTGCTACCTAAGAAGGAAGAAGTACTCTTAGAGGCTTTGTAACAACTCCAGACCACTACTCACTCACACTTTATACACAAATGACATGGAAAGTATATTCCAGCTGCAGGGTGGGGGATGAGGGGAGAGGATAATAAAAAAACTCACAGCCCACTGTGGACGTGAGTATTTACTATGAACATTGAACAGACTGACAAACAGCTTGTGCACAAGAGCCACCCCAAAGACAAATCAAAACCAGACCAAAGCAGGAGGTAAAATATGATTTGGGGAGATTCTCAGAATGCATATTAATCTTAGCAACACTGAGGAGCTGCAAAAACATAAGAGAAGATGGAAACCCCCGAAATAAGGGTTTGTTTTACTCCGCTGAAAGGTCAGACAATTCTTTCCCAGCCTCAGAAGTGAAGCATGCTTCACCTGCTTATAAAAAGTCACAGAGAAAAGAGCATTTTACAGTGCTTTATGCATTGCAGATGACACAACATTTTAAGAACAACAATAAGCAATAAAATCATAATGGATATAATAACTCACTGACGAGAACTTCTGGTATGCTTAACACTCAGGCCCAGATACCTAAAAACTATTCTCTATTTAAATCTGCAATATTCCTGTAAATTGGTATCTTATATTGGTGAAATATTAATAATTGCATAGATTATAACTGGAAACTAGAGTTCTTGCTCTTATAAAGGACTATTTGGACAAAGTTGTAATATCCTGTGAAAACTGTGAAATCCTGGGATTAGAAGCAAAGTAAATCCTGAAAATTGAGCCTCTAGCATTACATTTTTGTGGCTGAATCCTCTGCAATGGTCTTTTCTACTAGGGTTATCCAGCACTGAAAAGTATAGTCAAGAAATACAATAATAAACAATAACTAATCAATTATTATTAGTGATGTTGGGGTTCTATGTCCCAATGAAAACTGTATTACATTATCACCCAGGTTACTCACACTTTTCTCTGCCACGCCTGAAGTCAGCCACTAGCTCACAGATGCCGAAAGGATGTACTGGAGAACAGCCTGCCCTTGGTTCCTGCCAAATGCTGCAAAGCGCCCAACATTCGGCCATGGAGGTGCTGCCAACATGCTTTGCTTTGCTAAGTTTATAGCAGTAAGACAGGTTTCTGTGGCTGGTAACTCCATTACTGGTGCCACAAAGAATTCTGCTCTGTCCTTCCCAAGGGTGCACCGATAGAATGTACTCGGGACACATTTACTTGCAGACAGGGCAGGTCCCAGCACTCTTCTCAGGGCCTTTAGATACCGTGCATAAATTAGAATTGAGCTCACAGAATGCATTACCCTAGTACATTAATCTAACCCCTGGACACCTTGAGGGATTTGCACATCAACATAAATTTCATGGTCTGCAGTTGAATTTGCCTTCTACAGCAAACCACCACACTGCACGATTCATTCTGATGAGCCTTGGGTTGATACAAACAAAACGTATTGCAAAACTAGCTGTCAGTGTGTGCAGGGAAGATTTCACAGACCGTGCTTACACCCTCCTTCTTCCTCAGCATTCTGTTAACCCACTAATCTCTTTAAAAAGGAAAGCGAGGAGAAAGACACTGTATCTGTGCGATACTAGGTATAAATGTGAACTACATTAATTTACTACCAGCACTCACTCAACATTCCAAATCTCTGGAAAAGCTGAAAGCATTTTAACTAGCAATTTTGCAGCGGTTGTATTTCACCAATTTGTTTCTGCGTGAGCCTGTGAGTGTATACAAATACAGATTTCAAATTGCAATTGGAATGATTTTCTTCACTGCAACTCCAAAATGAGAGATTTTAACATTGCGGGGTGACACGCACCCATGAGTTCTCGCGCGATAACGTTTGCACCACCTACACCTAGCCAGAAGACTCAGCAGAAACAACTGTTCCATTAAGACAGCAATCCCTCAGTGACAGGCAGACCTCCACGGAACTCCTCTGGCTAAAGGACAAGCAGATCATGTGCAAGAATTCATAATTTACATTGCAGTAATCTGTCCCCTCCATTGTTCCAGGCCTTGTAACCCTTTCCCTTCTGTACCATATGTCCTTCAGTCCTCATTTTCCTAGTACATGTCCTCAAAAAATCCTCCATCCTGAATTCCAAACTCTTCTCCCTTCTCCTCCTAACCACCTTTTTATTGTCATTCTGTGGTGCCATATACATCACAGGGCTGCTCCTGGACACCACCCTCTTTGGACTGCATTGCTGTTGTCTGCTAAGCTGCTACCCATCAGTATAGAAAGGTCTCAAAACTGAAATGAAGCTGGAGGTCCTAATGCATGAGGGATTGCATAAATCTGGAATTAAAACAGTTCTTGTCTCTAAGACAACCTGGTACAGCATTTTGAAACACTGTGTTTAATTTCAGCTAAGACCTTTTCTTTCTTTTTAAATGTGCTACGTTGCAGGACTGGTTCCAGCTAAGCCTTTTTAAATAACAGAAGACAGAACGGCATGTGCAAGTCCATCCAGACACTAACTCTATACGCTTCTTTGAGAACAGCAAAGAAAGTCCTTGGTACTCCAAAGAGCGGATAAGCCATTTTGTATTGTTAACAAGTACAATCTTATTAATAATAAACCATCAAAGTTATAATGCTGCTGATACTGATCAAAATACCATGTACTGGCGCTAACTCTAGAAGGAAAAAGCGGATAGCACCATAATTCTTCAGATGCTGGGAACCCCAAGGTGCACAGCATTGGACATAGACCTCAACTCAGACCACGGCACGCTTTCACCAGTGAGGCTCATCAGCAGTTTGGTCTGTAGTCTTACAGGACTTTCTTGGAAGAAAACAACTCCATTCATCATTTCTACTGTCAAACAAAAGGATGTTCACATGAGATCACGCTGTTTCACTCGAAGATACAGCCAAGGCCATGCAGTGGTGTCGAGGTGGCCACGGCTGGTGCTGAGCGGGAGCTGCTGGCAGAGCCCTTTGCTACGACAAGCGTGCCAAGGTCACCCTGCAGTGAGAGGGCATCTGAAGCTATCCACGCAGCTCAGCACGGCACCTCATTAGCTAACTGTTATGTGGATTACTAACTCCTGGAGGTACAGTGGTCTTCCAGCTAGGACCACTACAGCTGTAAAGGCCAAATAATATAAACTAACTTATTTTAACATTCAGATGTTCACATAATTCCTGTAGTTTTATAGCCTGCACTTTTAAAAGAAAAGTCGGAGAGTGAACTTAAGGATCAAAAACTTAGGGCTATCCGTGGAACAGGAGCACTGCAAAGAGCTGTAGCAAAGACACCACCTTCCACTGAGGCACTGTGCGGCAACCACAGCTTGAGTGACAGGGTTACAGTCTCAAGCTTTAGCCTCGCGGAAGCACGAGCTCATCAGCTAGAAGGAGTGTAGCTCTAAACTCTCAACAGTGAATGCCAGCGTACAGCCAACCCCAAAGCGTTTGGACTCTACCAAATAATAATAATAATATCTCTAGGAAAAGATATTAGTCCTCCTATGGTCATGAGTATATTTACTAACACATTTTATTACTGTGGACTGTTTACATGTGCATTTACTCAGTATTCTACAATAGCATTTGCAAACCTTTTGAAACTTGCTCGGTTAAAAGGACGGATTTCTCTGTTCCACAGGAAAGGGCCCCTGCTAGTCTTTCCTGTAAGCTGAATGAGAGACTTCAACTAGTCTGAAATAATGCTTCAGAAACTCCATCTCTCTCTACTCCTTTTAAATTCTATCTTCTGTTTCTTAAAAAAAAGACAGATGGAGTTCTTAAAGAGCAACTTGAATTTGTGCTGCGATCACGACACACAGCAGCAATTCCAAGAAAAGCTACAAACGTCTGCACTGAAAATAGAAAAATTCTTGAGTTTATCTAATGTTTTAAGCAGCAGACCTTATGCTAGAGAAAAAGATGCCAAAGAGAAGAATCAGAAGCTTCCTGACTGGCCTTTTACTGTTTTCTGAAAGATCTTCTCCACTGTAGCAATCCAGTATAGGGTGACCAAAGGTGAAGAGACAGGTCTATAAACTGAATTAGGAGCCTAAAAAAAGAAACTAGGTAGACTCAAGGCACCGTCTGATCTGCTCAAAAGCCCATCCCCTGACCAGTAATGCATTTGGCCAAGGTTCAGAAAAGACACCACAATGGCTCAGAAACACTGTTACCAAAATGGGGAAGAAAACCCTTCACACCAGTTTAGTGTTAAGCAGCAGCATTTCCTTATGGGCAGCACCGGATGCACAAGGGATTGTTCCACCCATCGTGCGTGCCGCATGCTGCCTCAGCTAAAGCCTCTATCACCCAGTTACACACACATTCATTATTTCTCACGAAACAGTCATACATATTCTTTCTATTTCTTGGAACTGATTAATATTTTTGAATACTCATTACACATGTGGCCTGGTCTCAGAGAGGCTTCCATGGTGGTCTCTGGAGATCCCTAGCAGTGTTCAAGAGGTGTCTCTTAGTGTCCTGACCATGAACTCTGGATTCCTTTTCCAATATATGGTCATGAGTTGTCATTGAGTTCGTAGGTTTCCCACAGTTTGTCGGGATTTATGCTGGTTTCAACCAGCCTTTAGGTTGTTCAGTTCCTTCTTATTTCTGCTGTCTCGTCTCCCCCTTAGGCCTCATCTCCTGCTTAGGCTGTTCAGTTCCTCCCTCTCTCTGTTGTATTTATAAGGTAACGTAACAAAGTAAGACTGCAAATTTTCACAAGCATAGGTAACTCACAGCAAATAAAACCGGTTTAAGCTCAGCCATTGAAAACAAGGGATTTTCTTCCCTTGTGGGATGTCACGAGTCCATTAGTGTCAGAGTTCAACACTCTCTGACCAGGTTACTTTGGACATTCCACACTAGGAGGGTTTAATGTTTAATATCAAGTTTACTTATTTGAAGATTTGTGGCATGTGAGTTTAGCAGCGTGATACAGCATGTACGGAAATCACAGCACAGGCACAATATACTAGGTGCAATACACAGTTGGATCACCACCCAACCACCACCTCCATTCCCTGTCTCTATAGGCTACACCATCATGATGCTGGGAAGAAATGTGTAAATCAAAGCTAGCTCAAGCCCATGGCCCTCTTTGACTGTCCTTTTGTTGGTTGTTCCGTTTTTATGCTTCACAATGAGCTGAGCCACCCATGTACTCTCCCTGCCCCGTGCGGGTCTGATTAGCTCAGGAAGACACTATGATTTATCTCAGGACAGGCAGTTTACACAACTGCGTTACCCACTGTGTTTCTAGAACAATGGTTACCCTGCGGTCCTTTCTATGTCGAGGTTAAGTTCAGTGTTCCTTACAGCAACTGCTGGTCCTTCCCTTCACTCTGCCCGGAGCTAATCATTCTTGCCCATCTCCTCTGAGCTCTGTCCCATTGTGGAGGTGGTCACATGGGATTCTACACAGTCTGAATCAGAATAGCACCATCTACATAGAAGATTAAAATTCAATCAAGAAAGACACAGTCATCTGTTAAATGGAAGGTTGGTAGATTCACCAGCCTCTTCAACATCTGGAGTGTTTTCCATTGATAGATGGCAACACTCATTACTTTTCTGAATTATTTCTGATATATTTGATGCCATAAGAGTTAATGGTAGTCTTTCACTTCAGTCTTTGAGTGAATGTGTTTCTCTTGAACAATGAACATTTCAGGTCCCATTTATAGATGGTCAGACTCAATCAGTTAATAACATAATCTGTACCTTAACAGTGAGAACGTGACACTCCCACACTCCTTCCTGGGAACTGATCCCTGAATGATCCACAGCAACAATTTGGCTCAAACACATCATAGCTTTGCAAGTTAATCAAACAGACTTTTCCTTGGAAGAAGTGGGACTGTGAGAAAGGAAAAATGATGTCCTGCACTACACAGATTAAGTCCACATACCTCTGACACTGCCTGGAACACAGGTTTACCACACATGCACAAACACAAACAGAACAGGTAGAACATGCAAAGTAAGGCTGTGCCTCCAGGAGCATCAGCACTCCTACACCCCCATACACACACTTACGTGACTGTTCAAGCAGCGGCCAGTGCTGGACTTATGCTCAGGATTTCTGAAGCAGAGCACAGAGGGCACACGTATCCAACTACAAGGGATCCAGAAATTTTGGACAATATCCATATCCCTCAAAGTCCACCTGAACAGAACCTCTAAGTGCAAAGAGAGGCTAAGTCTGAGGAAACCAGATTTGCAGCAGCCTTCAGAAAGGAGTGAGCCATGCTACCAGTAGTAAAATCTCACATTGTGGAACAACTACAAGTTTTTGTCCATTCAGACTCCCCCGTCACCTAAACAAGCTCAATGTTATTGCTAAATAGTGTGTGGTGCGTGCAATAGCAATGCTTCTCTTTTGGGGAGCGCTGCTCACAGCAGGGTTGTCTTGTTTGGTTGGTTAGTTGGATGGGGGTTGTGCTTGTTTGCTTTGGAAATCTTATTGCACTGAAAATTGGCCTGACCAAATGTTTTAGAATTCTGATGTTTTCTGTTTTCCAAACTTCCTCCCCTGACAATGCAGCAATGGCAGAATTTGCCCTCTGGCTTAAAAGATACAATACCAAATCTCCATCTAAATTGCAATTAATGGAGCTTGAGTGATTGGAACAAAATTTGTTTGGGGGAGGGGGAGAGAAAAAAAAAAACCACGGGTAAACTTCAAAGCAAGTGGAAATGGAAACATCTAATCAGGCAGGCAAGAGAGACAGGAACAAGCAGGATATGCGCAAGAACAAACTGTAACATAAGAGTTTACAGGACCAATCGGGGATGCAGGAACGACAGCAGACTCATCCCTACGTCCTTCACTAAAGACCCGTCTACCACAAATTACATTTAGCAGGCAAGCTAAGGGCATTAAGTTAAAATTGGACTTCAGTTATCTTAACAGCTGAAAAATGGAATCAACTACTGCAAAAATCAATTTCTGAAATAAAATCTTGAATCTAAAGCACAGAAATTTTTAATTAAGAATGGTATGAATTGGAAGGAAAGCATGTTTTTCAAAACACCCTGAGACGTAATTCTCGGCAAGCCACACTAGGGCTTGTCCTTAGCTATCAGCAATAGCTTATTCTAAGGCACCTACACATTTTCTAACTGAACAGTATGTTCCCATCAGCATAATCCAAAGAAGTCAAACTATAACCCTAGTAAACTGTGTATAAATGGGAATTTCATAGTTGGTTTTCACTTCTGGATAATACACTAATGAAACGATTCCTGAATGCTTACACAGAAACACAGGAAGCCCCATACGGTTCCTTGACAGAACCATATAGATAATGAGCAGGTACTGGCAAACTAGCATTTAAGATGATAATACATTTACATCCTGAATGCTTTAGGAAATGCAATAATAAACTTGCTTGAAGAAAAAAGAAAAATTACCTGAACCGCAGCCATGTATTTTCCTATTATTAACAGACACAATGAAGAATAACAAACGGTTTTCCTCTTAAGAGCACCTATTGAGATCTCTGTGTGAGATCTCAATCACTAAACCTAATCAAAGCTTCTATAAAAATTGAGAAGATTCATTTAGACTAAACGAGTCACGTTGGGAATATCAGGACACAGAAGAGTGCCTTTCTAAGGTCACATGCCAGAAGGCTGTTAGAAGTTACTACTCTGTTCTAAGGATAGAAGCCAATGCTTTTCAATCCCGGGCTTTTTCAGACATACCATCAATTATCCTCAGCCTCTCCTCTGCTTCACTATAGAATAAAATAAAAAAAAGCAAAATACTGATGGAGTTGTCGATTAGTGCACTCAGAAAACTGAAAATATCAAAGCAAAGTCAGTTTGCCAGTGACCTCTATAGCCTTGTGACACATTTTTAGCTAAGTGTTTGCTGATTATTTTATGTCAGGATGTGGTCCCCATGTACCTCACTATGATTTTGATATCTACCCTGCTAAGCCCTGCTGTAGCTGTTATCCAGCTTGTGCTGAACACTGAAGCAATTGTGTGTTTTCACAGTACATGTAAAAGCCATCATTCAGACATAAAGAAAAAAAAGATGGCATTTTCTTTACCTCCTTGCTTGGATTTTCAACCCCTCTTGAAATACTTCCCACTCACTAGAGAATTCAAGCAAAAATCTGCCTCACAGTTCATGTTCCATCCTACTCGTATTCCCAGCGTTAGAAGCGTTCGTTTGTTTTGCACAGTGCTCCACCAGAAAGAAGTACATCAAGGCAAACAGAGTTCTGGTCATTAGGTATTAAGACCTATTATTCCTGGGATACGCTGATGCTTTGTCAATTACATTTTCTTTGAGTGTATTACTTGTGCAAGAAAAATGACTGGAAAAATGGTCCTGAAATGTGAGCTTCTCTTCACGTATTCCAGAAGTTTCCTGTCATGAGCAGCCCACAGGTCATTAAAAGCTGACTGATAAAAGTAAGAGGCCTCCTTTACCCGTTAAATATTTCCTGATCTGCTTCTAATGAGACAGTCCATGACAACGTTCATCTCTCAGTGCTTTTGGAGGAAGATTTTCTCATAGGCAAAATGTTTATTACAGATTCAGCATTTTAACTCACCAGAGGATTTAGAAAAGATTTGTGAATAACTTTCATCTCTACAGGAAGTCGGCTGCAACGTGCTTTCTACCTGGTTCTGTCAAAGCTGCAAAACAAATGAACAAAATCACCTCCAACAACTTGCTGATCAATGTTTACCAAGAGCAAGATTTTGCCAAAACAAAATGGCAGTTTTCCCTATAGGGAAACATCAGGTGTTACATGTGCTCTGCGTTACAAACGTAACACACAAGAGAACATCAGATCTCTTGGCTTTCACTCACTTTTGATAGGTCAGATCTGTACTGTTGAAACCAGTGCAGAGAGCGTGGGGAATTCATTAAATTCCTCTAAAACTGAGGAAAACAAAGACTGCACTTTCAAGCAAAACTGTTATTTTGTAAATGAGACAGACAGATAGTCAGAGAGACAGGTTGATCGATCGCAGAGAGACAGACAACCACAAAAGACCAAGCAGTCACTCCAGATGCAAGGTGCACGGCAGTCACAGATGATGCCACAACAGATACCTGTAAAAACAGCTATAGCACAAGAGATTGTCACCTCTACTAAAACTTTGCATCAACTTTCTTCATCCGTGGAGGAATGCAACCCCACAGTTATTCGAAGCATCTACACTGGTACCATTAGCAGCAGCTGGTTGAGAGTTTGTGTCTCAAACGGTCCGGAGGAAGTTGCAAGTAACCACACTGTAACTTGCCACGGCTTTTGTAACACAACTAAAGCAGCAGAGAAAGACAATGGAACATGTACTTGTCATTAAACGTAAATGTAGCACACGGAAGTACACAATTTAATCTCCTAATCAAATATTTAGCTTTCATCCATCTTTGAAAAGGAGAGGTGAGGACACAGGTGAAAATCAAAGCAATCGGAACTGTAAGAGGAGATCAGGTACGACACAGCATCCTGCAGTGTCAGAGCAAGGGACAGCAGAGAGACAAGGGACTTCGCCCTGTGTTACACGAATCATGGCTGATAGGTACCTCAGTTAAACCGCACCACCATCAGGGAGACGTGTTTTAAGATACTGCCCAGCTGTACTAACGGTCTGCAAGTACTCATCAGGTTTGTGTGAAAGGAAGAGCAGACTGGGCAGGACAGTACAAACATGCTTGAAATAGTAAAAAAGTACAACTACCCAGACTACAGTCCTGTTCATCCCTCCAGTGCTCCCCAAAGGCTCAACCCACGTGCCTACAGGCCTTGCAGGAGAGACAAGAAAGGCAGGAGAGACTACGAAGTAGCTCCAGCGCGCCTGTGAGCCCTTATCCCAGGTCAATTCCAGCATCACCTCAGATCATCCATCAAGTCTGCTGAGGTTTCCTAACACTCATGTTCATACTTTGTCATTCTACCAAGTGCTACGATGTCCTAACACTGTCAGAGAGAAGGTCTTGACTGCTCTTTGATACTCGCACGGACACCCATTCCCACCTCAACTTGCAGACACAGCTACGTCATGAGGCCAGCAACTGCTCAATGAATGGAAGTCATTCTGCAGGAACAAAAAAAGAAACACTTCCCCAAACTGCTCCTTCACTGTGTCATCCTTTCTTATTACATTGTCCTTTACGCCTTTGAGTGAGACAGAGCATAAATAAACAACATTCACAAGTTTTCCCATACATCTTTTTCTGGCAGCGGTTACAGCGCACAGAACAGGGAAGGGTCTTGGAAAAGAGCTCTTGGCAGCTGGGAGGTTTACCTCCTGCTTGCAAAGCCACGTTCCCAGGTGCACTGCACAACTCCGCTGATAGTTTATGACTCAGAATTCTAGCTGCTTCATTCGTTTGTTTGTTCTCTATCCCCAGTTACAGATGCATCTCTTTGGGGGATGGTTTTGTTAAGAAACTCTGATTTCTCTCCCTGTTTTGTTTTTCAGTATCCCAAAGCACTCATTCGCTACCTACAGACTTCTTGATTCCCTCAGCTGAAAGAGAACCCTTTCATTACAAAGGGATCAGAAGAAAAAGCCAGCAGTTTCCAGAAGCTAAGCTCTTTTTATTATTTTCTCTACAGTTGCATAACAAGCTTCAAGACAGCTGCTGAGATGGACATTATCCCTCAGACTGGAGGACTGGAGTCCCAAAATGGTGACTATGCCTCGAGCTTATGCCAAGGTGCTGAACTAGTGCTACAATCCTCTTGCCGCAACACTCTGTCACTCGTGAAGAGCCCATCAGCTAGCTAAATCAACAAGGGTCTGCTCGGCACAAACGACACAAATAGAAATAAAACGTACACACAGATTATGTGGCCTGCTTTCCAAGTGAAATGATGTGTTCATGGCTATAATAATACTGTGATTGATACTTTCTCTAGGTGTGGTAGGAACCTGGGCAGATGCCAGAAAAACGCTAACAAAGAAATATGTATGCCTGTACATGTTATATACCTATTTCCTAAGTACATACGTGTGCATATATCTATGTATATAAGCATTTTATTACCTCACAAATCCCACCCAACCCTTCAAATTACTTATGGGGGTAGATACTATAGGAGTTCAAGAGTACTGGTCACAAGAACATAGCACTCATTACCATTTTCCTGTTTATAGCACTTGTCTTGATGGTAGCACAGACACTGCATTGTCCTGAACCCAACAAAACAGCGTATTCATAGATACAGCTCATTGCCCTTTGTCAGACAGAGCAAAGCAATGGCATAGGAACGATTTGTCATTCTGCTAGGGGAAAAAAATCTAAAAATAAATGCTGTATTTTGCTACTCTGTTAGTCAGCTGTTTTTTTAGCAGCCTGATCACGTCCAAGAAATTCTCTTGTAGAAAAATAAATGATGAAAAAACAATTAGTTTTACTGTAACATCCAGTGAAAATAATCTTAAATAATCAGTACCAGAGCTATTATTGAGCTTATTCATTTATTTCAAAGTACACTGATTACGAAGGACAGGAGTTCAGCTATCAGATTTCATGGCACATCAGCTCGTACAAGTCTAGATGCTCTGCCTGCAATTGGCTTAGCAGGAATCAACCTGAAAAAAATACTTTCTTCTATATATCAACAGCTGTGCAAAAGAGATAATTAACCAGAATCCTGGCCCACTCATGTTAGAGCTCCTCTTCCTGGTGACACATGCTCCTAAGGCAGGTGCTCACCATCATCACAAGCACACACTAAACCATTTTTTTAACGGACTATCTTCTGGTTTAAGAAACAGGTACAAACACAGGACTTCTTGCTGGAGAAACAACCCACCAAACATCTTTTCAGAACCTTTATCATTGGTCCTCTTTGGGAGAGGATCTCTTTAGGCCAAAGTTCCTGGTCCTGGCAGCTGTCAGAGGTCAATCAATCGCACACTTTCAGGTTTTGGTACAATAGAAGGGCTTTGACTCGGAAATGACTCTCAACAGAGTATGCCCAAGAAGCACAGTCAGTTGCCGCAGCTCTCTTCACCACGATCTCGGAGGGAAAGGATGATTTCACTTACATGCACCAAGGTTGGAAATGTGCAAATGTTGCTGTGTGGCCTTTCCTTACCTAGGAGGAACAGTCAGAAGCTTCTCATTCCTGCCCATAAAAATTGTACGGGCATATGGACAGCACTGAATTTCTTCATCAGCAGTAGACTGTACGGGATCAGCCCACAAGCTAGAGAGATTTCCTCCTGCCTACTTTTATTTATGGGTGCTTACAGCAGCCCAGCTGCCGTGAAGTGTTGCAGCAGATTGATGGGATACGAAAAAACCCCACCCTGATGTTTCATGTGGATTGCAGCTCAATTATTCAGAGTGACAGGTACAAAGCTATTTACATCTATACCTGGAGAGAGGTAAATTCCAAAGACTGGAATTCCAGGGTCATAAAAGCTAAGTACCAACAAATTCAAGCTGAACAATGTGAAGAGGGGGAAAAAAGCAAAAATATAAAGACAAAGTTTAAGTCGCACAGGTTTTTTTCCCAAAACTATGCTCAAGATACTGTCGGGTTGTGTTGCCTAAGAAAACTTAGCTATCCAAGACATCCACCTAACTCTAAAGGCTGCCATCCTGTCGTCCTATCAAAAGCAAAACAAGAGTTTACAATAAACCTATTTTTTCCCCGAAATTACTTATTAGGCTTGTCACTGCTTTCTCACCACCCTCCAAGGAGTTATGTCCTCTGTACCACATGACCTGAGTGGGATCCCACTACTTCACCGAAGTCAGCAAAGCCCAACGTGTACTACGAACTAGATCTCCTGTCCTGGCTTCTATTTGCTGCATCCAAGAGGAAAGATGAAATGTATTTCTAAGCAATGAATACTGACCCAGGGCCACATGCTGTCTGCTGTGTCTGAACTTGAAAAGCAGTTGCTACAAACTCTGCAAAAGGTAACAGGGATGGAGACATGCCGCACAAACACTGCTGGCTCTCAAACTCACCAACCACCTTCCAAGTAAATGATCATAGAAAATAAAATTGGGAGGAACTTTGAAAAGCTATTCTGCTTGTCTTCTCCCAGGATTTTCTCAGGTACTTCCTTACTGCTTCCCCAGCCTATGACTGAAACACTGTCTCCAAAACCCCAAAGGAACTGGTACAAGTTCACCAGGAAAAGACTCTATGTGAAAAACCAAACATCCAGGCTGTGCCACTACATTCTGCTTAGCCTTCACTGTAACAACAGGGTTGTTAAGAGATTTGGGGATGTGTTCATCTTCATCGATGTAAACCAAGCAGAGTCGTATTTCATCAAACACACCTTGTTCCTAGCCTCACGGGAAAGCTCTGATGTTCATATGCGTTAATAGTTGTCAGCCAAGTTGTGTTACCCTGCTAGATGCCTCTGTGCTATTGTATCGGCTAACAGTCATTAACGAGACACTCTCCTTGACACACCGCCCAGACACGCGCGAAGGTTTTGTAAATCTGACTGCCTCTGAGCCAGGTACTGGCAACAGAAAAAACAAATAGCAAACACAATTAACCGACTGTGAATGTTCTATGGTTTTGCACTTCAGGAGCGAACACACAGCAAACACGTTTTTTCACATCCAAGTGAAGATCACTTACCAAATTTACTGAATCACCTCCAGGTTTGTTTTCATTTGATTTAACTGTCACAGCAATTTTTCTTCTGACCAGGTGATTATGACTAATTTGGTTTATTTCTGCTTATCATGGCATGATACAACCATGTCAAAACAGAAAATAGTAACAAATAATTAGTCTATGCAGAATGAGATATTTACGACTAACATAAGGATGCAGTGTAGAGAAACACAGGCCTGGTATGATATGAGAGACCTCAAGAAGTGAAGACACAAGACTGGATGGTAATATAGTGTACAGGCATGGGGTGACACAAGATGGGGCACAGGCTTAGCGCTGGAGACCTCAACACTACAAACAGCTCACAAGGGACAGTTGAGAAATACAGTGCCGGAGCTGGAAAATGCTGGTTTTCAAGGAAACCAAGAGAGATCAAAGAGCAAGTATTTAACCTAAATAAAACACAGTATATATACACTAAGTTTGGATATAATTTGAAGTTGTAGCCCAGTGAAAAGCAAGTCATGAAAGTACGTCAGCAAACACATAAAAAGGTCCCAAAGTGGATCCTAGAGTGAGGAATTAAATATAGCCCAGCACAAGGGTGGCTTCTGGGCTATCAGCGCACGTTGCTGGCTCATGTCCGGCTTTTCACCCACCAGCTCCCCCAAGTTCTTCTCCGCAGAGCTGCTCTCAAACGATCCATCCCACAGGCTGTACTGATACTGGGGACTGCACAAACCCAGGTGCAGGGCCTTGCACTTGGCCTTGTCGGATGACAAGAGGTTCACACAGGTCCACCTCTCGAGCCTGTCCTGGTCCCTCTGGGTGGCATCCCCTCCCTCTAGTAAATCAACTGCACCACCCAGTTTGGCACTGCCCGAAAATTGCTGGGGGTGCACTTAATCTCACTGTCTATTGTGGCTGATGAAGATATTAAATAGCACTGGTCCCAATACAGACACCACCCATTTCTGATCTCCACTTGGATATTGAGCCGTGGCTGCAACTCTTGGGACAAGGATGTTGTGGAGGCCGTTACCACAGGACCAGGTAAGAGATGAACCAGCATGCTAAGAGAGAAAGTTCTCACTCAAAGAGACCTAGCTGCAGTAATAAACCACAGGAAACATACTACAAAGTGCTTCTTTTAAAATTCTCTCTCTCTGTTTTTGTCCTCAGCCCCCTGGATTTATTCCACAGTGAATTGTTCTATCTAAAACCAGGATCTTAGCAAAGTCAGACACTGCTGAAGCTCTGTACCTAGGTT